>NC_090190.1:32261387-32561387 GCF_024679245.1 Pseudorasbora parva | reverse complement strand
GAACAACCATTGCAGAATCTAATAACGATGCTTTTTAATAACGTGTATGTCTTTTATAGTTGACGAAGCGTTGTTGGTCGGGGATGTCGTTCAAGATATTATTAATGGTGAGAGTCCGTAGGCCAGCGATTGTTGTCGTTATATTGTAAAGGGTTATTTATTGTTATAATAATATATTTGCTATATTTCAGTGGCTGGAGATGCTCCATCAGAGATACAAGGTGACGTACCAGATTCCAGCTCGAGCAGCGTCACTGAAGACGTCATCGCTCCACAGCAGGTGTCAGCGGGACCAAGCAATTCGTCCGCATTACCCGATGATAGTGCTATACCGACAACATCAACCCGTGGGGAAAAGCGACTCAGGGAAGTTTATGGCGATCGCGTGTACCCTCACGGTACACAGCGTTTAAGAACATCAGAAAATAACGGTAAGTTATCAATGTGTAATCATAATTTTTTACCTAGCCTAATATATATATATATATATATATATATATATATATATATATATATATATATATATATATATATAATAATAAATTATATGTATATATATATATATATATATATTTTTATTTATTTTTTACAGGACAAGACTACGAAGATAGAGGACTGGAGTTATTTACGAGTTCCCAGCTGGACGCGTGGAACGGCGCTGAATTCTCAGACTCGGCCGAGTCAAGTTCTGATGAGAGCGATTCGGGCCACGCGGAAATACAGCCGCTGTTCAACGAAAGAGATCTACACAGGTTGTCTTATGACACCCTGCGTCGTACGAATCGTAATTTCGAACGTATATTAGATCTTGTGGGGAGACCCTTGTCGTATCAAGAGACCGAGGAGATCGTGCGTGCTTCTCAAAGCACCATCGCCGCTAATCTACAAACCATAATCGACGCTCAGATTCAACACCAACAAACGCTAGACCGGGCGATTGAATTCTGGATGAATAGCCACGAGCAGATTATTCAGGAAAATCGTGGACTACGCATGGAACTGGCCGGTGCATTACACGAAGTAAGAGACGAGCAACAGCTTTCAGTAATAACACTGTCATTATTTAGCGAGAGATTAAACATTATTCAAAGAGTGTTGACTGATTTGTATGATATAATTATGAGGGATAGAAGATGATAATATTTTTGTAGTTCTGCTATTTCGTTTGATGTAGTAGCAGTAACTGATTTGGTTCATTTTTGTTGATGTAACCGTTTGATTCATCTGTATTTCATTTATGCATTTTTGATTCGTTTACAATATTTTGTACCGTCATTATTGGGTATTTCTATGTATTACATGTGTACTTGTTATTTGTAAAACACTTGACATTCATGTATGTGTATGGCAACGGGGGCACACGTTTTGCTATAATATAAATTTTGTCTCTTTACAATAAAACTAAAACAAAAAGCAAAAACAATGGCTTCTAAAAGATGTTATAATTTACAAGACGGGGAAACTGATGGGGAACCAGAGTCTAACCGATCTAGAAGCGGTGAACTGCGTAATCTGATAAATCACCAACTAACCATGATAAACCCCAATATCCTTAACAGAACTGAAACGTTACAAAATCTCATAAGCAACCAGCATGAATGGCTGCAATTGACTACACAAAATAATAATAATAATAACGATCAGGTCGGGGGCGTGATCCCATCAGCTAGAGAATCCTTAATGCCTAATATTAATTTAAACCAAGACGAAATTCGTAGACTTGCCACAGAAGGGGGCACTTTTGGAGAGTTCACAGTAGTAGCACGTCCAAGATTCAATGGTCTAGAAATTCACAGAACTTTAAACCCGGGCGATATAGCTACTACGGACCTAGCTGCCTATAACATTCTTCTCAATACGATTTTAGATGAAATCGTTACATTCTCCAGGTTAATGGCTGGGGATACGGGGTATATCAATATTTCACTAACAGGGGCCAATCTACCTACGGCTATTAATGCTGTTTTAACGCCTGAAAATAATCACAATGCAGATTTATTCATAGATCAGATAGAACGGGCTGCTCAAAGTAATAAAGAGGTTTCAAATGATACTCAAATGAATTTTAGGATATCGATCGCGATGGATAGATCTGGTGGCGCCCGCCGGAAAATTACAGATTTGGCAATCACCGAAACAATCCGAAAGAATAAAATGAATTTATTCTGCCCCATAAATGTCGAAGACAACATGTGTTTTAGCTACTGCCTAGCACATTTCTTGAATCCGAAAGCTCCCGACGATGAGCTTAAGAAAATAGCCGAAGAGATACACACTAGGGCTGGTTATACAACACAGACCAAAATAGGTTTTCATGACATCAGTATCTTCGAGAGATTTCTTGACTTGAAAATAGTTGTGTTTCATAGAGACTGCTCAGGGAAATTGTTAGTGTACAAAAATAGTGATGAATTGCACCCAAAGACGGTCCATTTATTCATTCATGAATCACACTACTATCTGATCAAAAATCTCAAAGCATTCATAGGCAATAACTTTGTGTGTGAATTCTGTTACAAAGGGTTTAACGACATCAGGCTACACAAATGCAAGTACGCATGCGATATTTGCCTCGACTCTGAATGTCACACGCACACTAAAAAAACCTCACGATGCAATGATTGCAACAGAATTTGCAGATCTGCATACTGTTACGCAAAGCATAAACAGTCTCGAGTACCCGGTGAGAGGCCACAGTGCGATGTGGTGAAATATTGTGACAAGTGCTGTGTGAATTACAGAATGACAGGTGGCGGAAATAAAAATAAAAAAAAGCACAAGTGCGCCCCCAAGCGTTGCATACATTGCGATGCAGTTTTGGCACCTGAAGGCATACATAATTGCTACATACAACCTGTCAAACCGGATGAAACTGACGAGAAATACGTATATTATGATTTTGAAACGATGTACGAGGGAGGCAAACATGTACCTAATTATGTCTGTGCGATAACCCACGACGGCAAAGAGTTTACAGCGGCTGGTACAACTTGTGTGGAGAGCATGATCAAACACTTTCGACGTAAAAAATACTCTAATTACACATTTTTAGCCCACAACGCATCAGGGTTTGACTCGCACATATTACTGGAATATTTCGTAAGCGAAGGGATAGCCCCCAAGATCATTATGCAAGGTTGTAGAATTATTTATATGTACGATACGGCATTCAAACAGAGATATATAGATACACTGAGTTATATGGCTATGTCTCTGAGTAAGATACCCGCCGCGCTTAATCTTCCCGTAAGAGATAAAGGTTTTTTCCCTCATTTATTTAACAGAATAGAGAACGCTGATTACGTAGGTCCGTACCCGTCTAAAGAACTTTACGGGTATGACAAAATGAGCACTGCTGATCGTTCCAAATTTGATACGTGGTACACCTGCGTACAGGGTGGCGTGTTTGACCTTAAAAAGGAGTTGGCATTTTACTGTCGCAATGATGTAATCATTCTGCGGGAGGCGTGTATTAGCTATCGGGCAGAATTTGTGGAGTGTTCAAAAATTGATCCGTTTAAATGCATAACGCTGGCCGGTACCTGTATGAAGGTGTTCAAAGCTAATTTTCTGAGTCGAGACACTTTGGCGTTGACGCATAATAATGCATACGTCAATCAGTTCAAGACATACTCCAACACGTCAATCCAGTGGTTGGAGTACATTAAAGAAACGAAAAACGTGGATGTGCATCACGCATTAAATTACGGTGAAGTTAAATTTGGGCCTTATCATGTGGATGGATATTACGAAAAATCTAGTGGTGAGAAAATAGCATTAGAATTCCTCGGGTGTTTTTGTCATGGGCATGATTGTAGATTTAATCCAAACGATTTAAATCCACTATCAAACGTGCCTTTCGGTGTTCTCAGGAGACAGTCTGATAATAAACTGCAGGTTTTGCGTGACGTGTACTCCTTACGTGTGATCTCTTTATGGGAGTGCGAATGGGAACGTTTAAAGCAACGTGACCCGGGTGTTATGGCCTTTATGGCCTCTTACACCACTCCCGAGCGCTTGAGGCCACGGGACGCGTTATTTGGTGGGCGTACGAATGCCATAAAACTTTATCACAAAATTACAGAGGAAGAGCGCATTGATTATTTTGACTTCTGTTCACTTTACCCCTACGTACAGTCCCATAAAACATATCCGACCGGCCACCCGAGAATTATTTTTAAGGATTTTGAGCCGGTGGAGAATTATTTTGGACTCATTAAGGCCGAAGTGTTGCCTCCACGAAAACTCTTTCACCCCGTGTTGCCTTACAGATGCGCGAAAAAATTAATGTTTCCACTCTGTAGGACGTGTGCTGAGGGGGAGATTCAGACAATCCCCTGTAACCACACTGATGAGCAAAGAATTTTGCGCGGCTGTTGGGTCAGTGTTGAATTGGCGCGAGCTATTAAACACGGCTATGTAGTTGTGAAAATAGACGAAGTCTGGCATTTTTCTCAGACGTCAGACAGCTTATTCAGTGGCTACGTGAAGACATTTCTCAAAGTCAAACAGGAAGCATCAGGATTTCCCTCGCACGTAGTCACAGACGACGACAAACAGACATACATCAAGAATTATCTTGATAAAGAGGGGATTACGCTTGACATTGAAAAAATAGCACACAATCCGGCAAAAAGAACTATAACCAAATATATGTTGAATTCTTTGTGGGGAAGATTCGCATTACGCCCAAATCAGCCGTCTACGGAGCTTTTGACAGAGCCCGAAGAGTTTGCGCAGTACATTTTTGGTACGGGGCGTGTGATAAACCATTTTTCTTTCGTATCTGACAAGGTTGCTTTGATACAGTGGTCGTATGCGGGGCAGGATGAGTGCCTGACACGTGACGTTAATGTATTTATTGGAGCATTTACAACTGCGTACGCGCGTTTGGAGCTTTACGAGCTGTTGGATAAATTAGGGGAGCGTGTTGTTTATACAGATACAGACTCTGTCATTTTCATATCCAAAAACGGGGACTGGGTTCCGGAATGTGGTCCATACCTAGGTGATCTTACGAGTGAATTAGAGCCAAATGATCTAATCCAGGAGTTCTGCTCTTCAGGACCAAAATCATACGGGTATCGAACCGCGAAAGGGCATGTTTGTCTTAAAGCTAAAGGCATTACGCTTACTGCTGAGAATTCCCAAATAGTGTCCCTACAGAGTCTGATTGGTCTGGTCCGTGGTTTTGTAGAATCACGTGACACATCGCACCTGCTGGCGCAGACAGATGCCATTGTTCGTGATAAGAGGAGATTCACACTTCACAATAGAACAATTGTAAAAAGCTTCAGAGTCGTGTACAACAAACGTGTGCTCCTGTCTGATTATACAACCATACCTTATGGATTCTAGTAATATTTTGAATCATTGTAACATGTGTGAAACCGATGATTTTGACTTTAGACTGCAACATCCCTTCTCAGCCCTGGTGTCAGGGCCGAGTAACAGCGGGAAAACCTATTTTGTAAAAACTTTGATGTATAATTCAGAAAAGATGTGTTCTGTAAAATTTGACAATTTTATATACATTTACAGCTGTTGGCAGCCACTATATGATGAATTGATGCAAGTGTTTGATATTAAATTTATTGAAGGTATACCAAAATCACTGAATGATGAATTTTTATTCCCTCCCCATAAGAAATCATTGCTAATCCTTGATGATATTATGGATAATGCATCTTCTAATACAGAAGTTCAGCGAGCGTTCACGCAATATACTCATCACAATTCAATAAGTACAATATTAATAATTCAAAACTTGTTTTTTCAGGGGAGATCTAGCCGGACTATAAGTCTTAATGCAAATTATTTAATTATTTTTAAAAATCCTAGAGATAAACAGCAAATCGGTGTTTTGGGGAGACAGATGTATCCCGGGGAAGCAAAATTCTTTATAGAGGCATATCAAGATGCTACAAAATTGCCATATGGTTATTTACTAATAGATTATAAAGCAAAAACGCCTGAAAGATTTAGGCTCAGAACAGATTTGCTCTCATCCAACCCAGTGGTATACATACAGAGGGGCAGAAAGTAGCAAAGCAGATATCACCATGAGTTCGAGGCTCTCCAGAAATTTACCTCTTTTAAAGTTATTATACAAAGGTACGCCCAAGCAAAGACGACTTATTTTACAATCGGCCTCTGATGAATTCATATTGGCCCTATGCGAAGCTGCTCTTAACGTCCTTCACGGTATAATACCTCTTACAGCGAATCAACACAGAAGATTAAGAAAGAGGAAAACTGAGATAAAATACGTAGCTAATAAGAAAATTAACATTAAGAGAAAAAGACGCATGATTAATCAAAGAGGGGGGTTTCTACTGCCACTCTTGAGCGTTGCCATACCATTTATTACCAGTCTGATAACGCCTAGATAGTGAAAAAGTATGGAGTATGCCGAGAAAATGTATCTCGTACCGAAACATCAGCTGGATAAGTTGCGAACGGGGTATCCCCGTGAAACAATTCATAAAGTTGTTGAGGACAACTTGGACGTAACAATAAGAGACATATTACAGAGGAATGATCTGGACGCACACGGAAAAGCTAAGCTTTACACTAAAGCTTTGCAAAGATTTCTGGCATTGGTTAAACAAGGCGACGCTGAGAGTAACTCATTAACCCTTACATTACCTCAACCCGATTCACGCTACGGTGACGCGCACACAGCAGGGGCTGAGGGCCATAATAGGCCTGACACTAACAGTGACAGTGTGAATGCAGAGGATGAAATTGTGAACGAAGTGTTAAACAATGTCCCTCAGAGGAGTTTAAAAAATATCAAATACATTCTAGATAAAATGGGTAAAGCTAAGGATGTGTGCTCATGGACAGACTCTGGAGAATTTGTGTTTAAAGGAAAACCCATTGCAGGATCACACATGCTTGATCTGTTGAAAAGCATAACAAGGCCTCATATGATACGTGATGATCGCAGACCAGTAGGCTGGCATGAATTTCTGGAGGCATTTGCTGGTTTAAACATACCATTCTCGACGATAAGTAATCATCATGTTAAACGTATGATTGAATCTTTTAAAAGCAAGTCGTCTATAGATGGTATTGAAGTTGCTTCACCTATAAGGTCTAAAAAGAAAAGACACAAGTCTGGAAAACAACCGTACCCCCCTCCATCACCACCCCTCCGAGGTAATATTTCAGATGGAAATGTATTTAATTCGCCTCTATTGGACTCGAGTCAGTGGTTGACTTTTTAAGTCTGTAGGCCTGTGTATGGTCATTTATTAATTTATTAGTTCTTTTGTTTAAATGATGTATACCATAATTATGTGATTGTGATCACTCATTTATGTATGTATATTTTTATGCTGACAATAAATAAAGGAAAAAGAAAATGTAAAGGTTTTTATGAATCCTTTTTTATTTGTTAAACATGGGTATACACACACACACACACAGCAGTGATTAACACATCATCTGAAACATTTTTCCAGTTTGTACACACTGGACACACTTAAATGTTTTACCACAGCATGACCCAGGCTTCAATTTCTTCACAAAAAGAGATACCATTAAGTCATTTTTAATTAAATCATCATTATACAACTTCATAACATCCTCATAATTGCAACCTCTTGATATGTGATACAGAAAAAACACACAATGCTGTCCACAAACATCAGATGCATAATCCTGAACTTGTTTGTTAGAGTACTGAACGTGCCGAGAGTTGTTTTTTAGAAAGTCTTGAAAGGATAATGGAAAGCACTCCGCGTCTGGTTTGTTGCCGAAACTGTCAAAAAAGCATCCCACTCCATCTTTGTTTAGATATACACAAATCCAGTGCTCGCCAGCCATGTTTGCGGGGTCGGTGTTTGCTATAAAATAGCATGGTAAGTCCATTAATGGCTCTTTGGGGAGGTGATCACATGGGAATACTCCTAAAAAATGAGCGTTACAGGAGATTTTCTCCATGACACCTGTCAGCTGTATCGTATTCATTTCACTCAGTAGTATTCAGCATGTACCTGTCTTCTGTTGGAAATTTCGATGATAGAATCAAAGATCGAATAAATGATGATATTAACGGTCTGTCTGAGAGGCTCTCGAAACCGTGCTTCTAATCTGATGTTACCTGTTTTAATTAGAGACACATGCTGACCACAGCCTTCATCGGGGCTAAGGTTAAAGGCATAGAGTGTGTAGCCGTTGAGGAAGTCTTCACGGTCTATAGACATTGATTGATTCTTGAGATGTTTTCCTGTCGCTAGGACCAGCTGATAAAATTCTCTAACAGCAGACCCGTTATCGTACTGCGGCTGGAGCGGACGGGATGGGATGCTCACTCCGTCGACCGATAGAACCATAAATTCAAGAAAAAAATGTCTAAAGGCAAAGGGGTTTTTATCATATGCACCTGTAAAAGCAGAGTTATCTGTCATCGCCACGATGATAGATTTCGGTAGTGTCCCGAGAAAGAGATTTTCCTGATTAGACACTCGTGAGCCAGCAGGTATGGAAAAATTCTTTACACACACTCGTTCTATGGGGTACTTTGCAGTGGTAGATAGAAGGGCTTGGGCGTGGCCCAGACGCACTGCCGGTGAAACCGTCACTTTTTTCACAAAAAGAGATGCTGATAAAATATTGAGTTTATAAGCAACAGCGTCACTCCTCATTAGACAAAATTCATCTTTTGCCCTGGTCATACGAATCTTTATATCGACACCGTTTAGCAGTAATTTCTCCTGAAAGAAAATATCACTATGGATTGGGGCTAATAATTCTACGATGTTGCTCGCGTTTGTGAAAGCGGCCCTCTTCGTTAAACCGGCGTTTGCACCTGCAGGATCTGTGATGTCCATATGACCGGCCGTATCTTTGTAAAAAAGACCGGGTGAAAAGTTGCTCTCCAGGGTATCTTTTCCATAGTTCATAAGCGCTTCCACGATACACCTGTAAGGGTAAGTATTGGAGCTTTGTGAAACCAGACGGTCCCCCAAAGAGACGTCAACCTGTGAAAATATACACGCTCCAGGATAATTTATCAGACCGACAGGTGCACCGTCGGGTATGTTAGAGCCATCCGGTCCTGTGATTTTGACTCGTGTATATAACAGGGTATTATTCAAATCTGTGTAATCCTCGCCAGTACCTGCTATGAAAAACTCTAGTGGAGAGTTGTCTGTTATAGCCGTAATGGGCGGAACCTCCACATAGGTATTTTTTTCAATTGCCGTTTGCGTCAAAGGCACTGTAAAAAGGTCTAATTCCGATTTAATACATTCATCCGACATGCAATGTAACAGCGCCATACTTTTAGAAAATAGTGTTTGTGCGTCTTTTAGTTCTTGTAGATTTTTTCACACGACGACTCCGAGGTCTCTTTGCAACTGAGAGTTTTCTGCTCGTGCTTCTAGTCTTCTTCTTCACGTGACGGCCACTCCCCCTTCTCACCCGAACCCCCGGGGGCCTATAGCTTTTACGGGTCATGACCATCAAACCACTGCCGTCCTGTCCATTATTATTATTATTATTATAAGGCTTTGTTAGAGCTGTAGTAACAACATCGCCGAATATATTTTTCGCAGCCGTTTTTAAATGAGGTTTAGCTATACTGAATCCCCTTTTTAAGAACGGTAGGGCCGCACGAAAAAAACTTTTAAAAATTCCACCGATTCCAGAACCATACATTGCGTTCGACCCAATAAAACCCGGCAAACCGCTACCGGCCTGGTTCCGATAATATTCAACATATCGATCGGGATCGGGTCTGTATGGAGTGAGATGAGCCATTTTAAAACAGGTGATGTTTCACAGGTCTGAAGTGAAGCTTGGCGACTACTTTTCCGTAAGTGAACCGTACGTCTTGATTTTGGTCGTCTTTCACTTCAATTGTAATCTCTGTAATAGTGCTTTTATTAACACGTACGTAATGAGGCTTGTCGTATCTAACACTGACTATCTTGTTTGGCTCACCGTCTATATGTACGGTTGTTAATAAAGGAACGAATACGTCACCGACCGATTGATAATCTATAATGTCTGTGTACAGATATAACGTGTAAAATCCACCCCTTATGTCTGATTGGTACGGTGCATATACTATAGTCACAGCTCTGGGTTCTTGACCTTCATGGATGTGAGGGTTCGTTTCTATAGAAACCCCTGGCTGGACCCCCAGGATGACCGCCAGTTTTCCATAAAATGTTAATGAGATCCTTTGAGAGGATTTTAGAAAAACCTTATTCCTTATATGATCGTACCCGAGATGTGTTTGTGGAGGTAGCGACGCATTTATCTCCCGGAGCAAAAATGGTACATCCTCATAATATCCGGACTTTAAACTATTACGCAGCACGGGTATAGTTTGAGCCTTATTATCGATATGTATATTAATACCGTCACTAACGTTAAAATGTTCCCCGGCAACAGGCTGTAGCAGCTTTTGGTCACAGTTGATAATAAAGGAAGCGTCCTCTTCATTAAACGTATGCCATGATATGGGATATTCAAATTCAGCTAGAGCCACTTCCCACGGCCCCTTCAGATTTATAGTTTTTCCCAGTCGGGTTCTGTAATTAGATATTCTGTTTTCTGGGTAGACGACCCTCGATGCATTGCACGGTAATGTAATGTAGAAACCCTCTTCGATCATGATGAATAATTTTTTTCTCCTTAAATGACAGGTGTCTTACAAACCCTAAGCCTTTAAGGGCTTCTGTAAGTTCACCACCTCCTTTTCAGATACCCAGGAGTTAAATTTTGGTCCCCAGCCATACCACTTTACAAGAACCTGCATAGTTTTACCCCTACGACGTCTATCTAAAATCTTTTCTATTTTGAATGATTTATCATCACTCACAATAATTTTCTGTAGTTCCTCTTCATAAAAACACCCATCAATAACCTCTCCATCGTAGTCTTGTATCTTGTATACCGGTGGCTGTCGGGGTATACACGCTACTATAGTAAAGTACTCCTCTGTGTAATTCTGTTCATATCCTTTAGAGAATATATTTCTGACTTTAGACACTCTAACAACATCGCCTATCTTATAAGCAAAGACAGGTGTCTCTTTACGGAGCTTTCCGTACAAGTTGTTGAATACGGTTGTTTCATTTTCTTTATGAACATCAATTGGTCTCATTCGTATGGATTTATGATAACTGCAGTTATACCCGTCGGCTAGATCTTGTAAGATGTCGCAGTAGCGTGTAGAGTTGACGGCCGTTAAATATCTCCACATGCGGCCTTTTAGAGTCCTGTTAAACCTCTCGACCACACAAGCTTTTAAATCACTGGCTGTGGTAAAATGATGTATGTTATACTTTTTTGTTAATTGCTGAAAATGTTTATTGAGGAATTCCTTTCCCTGATCCGTTTGGAGCTTTTCTGGCACCCGCTGCTCTTTTAATATCGATTCAAACGCTTTAGTCACCTCCTGTCCCGTCTTATTCTTCAACGGTCGCACCCATGCATATTTGCTAAATACATCTATACACGTTAGTAAGAATTTAATGTTATCGTTATCCTTTGAATAAGCAGACATATCGACCAGATCCGCTTGAAACTGTACATCTTTTCCGTACACTACAACTCTGTTTCGCTTATATTTTATAGGGGCCGTCCGATGTAATGTATAGGTATCTTGACTGGACAGCCAGTCGGTCACATCCTTATCTTTCAGACGTATACCATATTCTTGTAATATTGTTTGCTTTAATCTTTGTTTACCACCAAAAGCGCCTGGGCTTGATGGATTGTAATATATTTTTTTCATGAGCTCAGACATGTCGTCTATCTCTCTCTGCGTTTCACAAAATAATGATCAGATGAACGGTGACATACAAATTTTTATTTCA
This sequence comes from Pseudorasbora parva, assembly GCF_024679245.1. Classification (NCBI taxonomy): domain Eukaryota; kingdom Metazoa; phylum Chordata; class Actinopteri; order Cypriniformes; family Gobionidae; genus Pseudorasbora; species Pseudorasbora parva. The sequence goes on along the minus strand of NC_090190.1, from coordinate 32,549,547 downwards.
GAATATATAAAAAGTACATGTTTTACAAGGACAAATTATATCTCGTCCAAATAAAAAAGAAAATTCACACACGTTGCATAATTTTTCACTAACATGTAATCAACCAATGTATCTATAATTTTACATACATCGTCAGGTTCATTTCTTGTCATCAGTATTACACATACATCAGTCACATAAGTACAAAGACATAATATGTTGCCTATTTTAAAGGATTCTTTACATTCAGGCATCATTTCGAGAATATTTGTTATAGTTGTACATGGTATACCATTGCAGCCAATAGCCATGTTTATCATATCGCCCCATTCGTTTGACAATCTCCTCACAACATTCATTTGGATCTTTAATTTCACTAATCGTCTACACACATCACTGTCTGTTACATTAACAATCTTGTACAGCAAATTTGATATTTCACACCTGACCCGTTGTTTAAAGAAATATTCAGACAGGCAGTTAGAGCAGAGAAGGTTTCCCATTGCAGGATCAGCAGGTAGAATCAACAACGGCAGCAGCAGCCTCGACGGCTAACTTCCAGTTGTCAACGGCGTTGTAAATCACTTCCTCGCAGCTTTCATCCACAAGCTTCTGCCTCATAGAGGCCAGTTCTTCCACAATGTAGATCTCATCTCTTAGATCGCACAAGACAGATTCAACAGTACCTTGGATTCTTTGCAGATGAGGTGTTAGACCGAACGGCTTCAGCGTATTTGCTAAAATGTTTTTTAGCTCGGGCTTAAGCAGTTTTTGACTGATCTCGTCGTAACAGCCGTAAAAATAATAGGGAGCAGGTTCAAACAGACATGAGTGTCTTGTTTGCGACGGGTGATCCACTTCGCAGCCTGCACATTCCTTTTTCATTCGTTTATCGATCAGGTGTTCCAGAAGGACTGTAACGACGGCCTTAATGATTCTGTGCCCCGTTACACCAATGCAGCCATCCACACTATCCTCATCGGGAACCCCGGCGAGGGGTCCTGGGGGAGAATAGTTTGCGAGGAATGCCAGATTATTAAAACCCAGTTCTGTGCAGAGCGTAGTCAGCCAGGTGTTGCATTTTTGGTGATGACATCCATCTGTAGACAATGAAAGTTGTTCGGTGTTGAGAGGTGTAGCTTCGTTTTCTTGAGACATGATGCTTGAATGCTGTAGAGGCTTCTTCTGCGGCAGATATTTAATGTTTGTAGAATGTGGGTGGGGCTACATGAACACCACGCCTACTAGGAACGCACCATTCAGGGTGAAATAGCTTCACTTTGACGTTGTTGTAGCGATCAAACGCTTCACACCACTTAAACATCCTGTCTATTTTAAAAAATACATCTTCCAGCACAGGTACGTCTTTCCACTGAAACATAAATTTAATGCGATAGTATTTCAAATGATCCGCCTCAGATATGGGCCACGTACGCTCCGGCAGTTCCTTTCCAAAATCGCTTCCGAGTATGTACACATAATCTTCGGGGTGTTTGTTAACATGATCTCCGAGCAGTCTGAATCTCGTCCCCGTCAACCCGTTCCACTCGGCTATAAACAGGGGCTCGTCTCCTCCGTCTTTCAAATCGCGCCACACTTGTGTATAAAATAGAATCCATTCCTTTTCTGTGAAAACCAGTTTTGGGTCATCCGGTGTATTCGCCGTGTATCTATCATCGTTGTCGATATTGATCAACCTAACCTCTCGTGCGTTTTTGTTAAAATTGTAACTACACACACGAGTGCCCGTCAAATGAAAATCGTATTTGACATTATCCAGCGGTTCATGGAGAAACCTGGATAGGCAAGGCCCGTGTTTCTTTCTCGGGGCTAAAGATAGATGATCCATAGACTCGACAACGGTTCTCTCTGGAGTTTTAGGTGCAGATGCTTCAGCCATTGTTACAGAATAGTTTTCTATTTGAAAACAAAAATAAAAACACAAGCTGCTTTCTGTGTTTAGATAGACTGCTGAATTGCCCGGCCTTTTAAACACACACCGCAAGGAGTGTGGGGGGAGCAGGTGCATTCTCCAGCGCCGATGGGCGTGTTGGGGGCGGATACTGGGGGTGTGTCTTTACACACGCTCCCACAGCTCATTCCGCTTCTGCCATCGGAGAGAGAGGACGCTTTTACACCAAGCTCCATAAGAAAACATTGTTTTTTTCCTAAAGAAAACTCGTGTAAGTGAAATAACATTATTCATACTTTCTTTCTTTGATATGTTTAATACATATACCTTTTTGAACCTACTCTATAACTTGTCTTTATATTTACTTTTTTAAATGATTGAACATTGACTTTTTTAACAAGCTGTATGTATGTCAAAGAGGAAAACAAACTTTAACTTGTCTTTATCTTTAAACATACCACACCCTTGTATTTAACAGAGACGTTTTTAATGTTTTTAAACATCTAAAATGTATGTGAAATACAATCTTTGTTTAATAAAAACTGATTTCCATGATCTTATACTTGTCACTGCTATTCCTATGCCAAAACCCCACTCAAGAGTACATTTGAAACATTCTTTGATTGTTTTCAAACAGTTACGAAAACACACACACACACAAAGTTACCAAAACAGTCATAAATTCCTTTGAAAGGGGGGTGTATAGGAGGAGGAGGGTGGTAAGAAAACAGATGGTCAAACTGATAGTCATAAAACAGGTGTCCGGAAATTGTGTCCAGGAACAGGTGTCCAGTCCGGTGGGAGGGAGGGGGGGAAGGAGGGGGGGTTATGGAATTTTTATGACCCCATCAATCAATCAAATTTGACACATAGTCGCCTCTATTCTCTCTCAGGTGTCTTGGTGAGTGACCAAGGTGTCACAGGGTATAGCTAATTGTGGCTAACGTTGTCTCCATGTTTATCACACTGCAGTATCTTTAATAAATCATATTTAGCAATATTGCTGTCGACTTTGTTGTTTTTCAAGCATTCATGTAGATTGTCACCATCTATGCCAGCAACGTGTCTTAAAATAAATAATTTAGATCCCAGATTTTAAATGAATTGTTGTAGGATGTATAGCTTACATCTGTGATGGTCAGCTAGTCTGGATAGGTATAGCAATTCTGTGCATTTCTACACAACATAGTTTATCGTGAAATTTTGTAGAAATTGCAAGCTGATGTTTAATCAGTAACTGCTTTTAGACCTAGGTGTCCGCATGTTCTGCTTCTGCATATGTCAAGCGTTTGAGCCGTATATCTGAACAACATAACTGGACAGCTGAAATTCTGAACTTAGTCGGCTGTTATACTACTCACCTCTTAGTATTTCCGACGGACATAATGTAAATGAGCTCACATGTACTGTGGAGTACGTGTATGAAAGCAGTTAGTCTTTCGGCTGGGACGGGAATATGCTGTTCATGTAAATACAGTCATTGTAACAAGGATCTTTTATTGTCACATGGACAAACAAACACAAGAATTCACCACTGTGACAACTCAAACCTACTATAATAACGATAACGACCATCTCTATTTTCTTTTTCCACCTCTCAGACTACGTAAACCCACACTGAGAGCCAGGGCTGCAGCAGCGCCTATGTTTGTCTGTCGTTACGTCATATGACTCGTTCTCTGGGAAAAGGCGGGGTTTTGGAGCGTAGCTTAGAACAGGCACTTTTTTCTTAATTTCTGCCCGTGGGTGTTGTAAAACATATTTATTCTTATGTATGTCTTTTTAAATTTACATTTTCATACAATATTCTGTATAAATTAAGTTATAAACTTAAATTGAAAGATGGCCTTTAAGCATCTCTTCGAACTGTGGCATCATCGTAACCATGTGCCCTTATGCCAACTGTAGTCGAATAATTCGATGTTGAGGGCACAAAGACACATGAAGAAGGAAACCATTGCTAAGGCCACTGGCCACATACAGACTAGATATCATCTTGCTACTGCATGAGTGGACACCTTGAGTAATTTGTGATAAGCTTCACCATTACAGGATCGTGGAGCGCTCAGAGGGGTTATTCTCAAAGTTCATGTCCAGATGGCTATTTTGCCATTTAATTCCTTGAATTAAAATGTAGCCAAGAACAGCCAGACAAGATATTAAACCGTAAGCATCTAACTTTTCAAATAAGGTGAGGTTTGGTTTTCATATTAGAGCAATTTCAACAAAAAGCCATAAAATCATGAACACACAAACGTTTGCACGCGATAATAGGAACAAGAGAGAAAATGGTAACAACTCGCAGTGCTTGCACTCTTCATTCTAAAACGCAAGCACCCACTTATGATAATCAGGGATGGGCCTTGAGAAGGGCAGCACGCATTTCTTGCTGGATTCTTTCTCTTTTTTTCAACTTTTTGTGTGTGTGTAGAGAAAGGCAACGTGAAAAGGCTTTGTTTAAAACTAACTCCTAACAAAACAGGATAGTTTGAGAAGAAAAGTTTGTTTCAGCACCCACTGTACACAATGCGGTTCTGACAATAAAACCTGATGAGCAGGTCACAGGTCTATTTATAGCCTCTGATGTGCATCACATTCCAATGATGTCATCATCAGAGGTTATTTAAGCCAAATTCTTTGGCGTGTTTAACACGTGTTCACAACTGGTCAAACGAAGACGTTTTCCCCCATTGCGCTTACAATCAAGTACAGCATTGAGTGTAACATTTGAAAGGGAACAGTACACCAAGTATTTAAAAAACAGTAGGCTTTAGTTGACCTACTACACCTAAGATTCTGGACTCTGGAGTACGCATTTTACAATCCCATGAGGCCACAGGGGAGGATTTCTGAACGACAGTGAAGCAACGCAACTTATGCAGGTAAGTCACATGACTGTAACAACATGGCGGATCTAACTTCCGAAATGTTATTTATACTACCCACATTTATACTATATAGAACATACTTTTTTAATGGTCGCGAAGTAGGTTCAAATTCAAATGTATTAGACAATGTGTGATTTCGGACAAAGCGAAAATGTGCTACAGTTAAAAAAGGAAGCTAACATAGACTACTGAAGCAACAGAACAAGTAGGAATATGCAAATATTGATCCTTAGAAGTCATAAGAGGAGAAACAGTAAGCATACAGGGTATACATGCATAGGCTACTGTATGATCCTGGCTACACCACTGCTTGGAAGTGTATGGTGAAACATCACTATTAGTGAGAGCGATTCATCAGTTTCCCCATACAATATTTGGCATTGTTTCTCCAGAAAATTATCCAATTACATTGGAGATTTCTGATCAAACTGCTGCCCTATTGTAGGTTTTGGGATCAGGTGAATGGCTTTCATTGCTGGTGTTGTGCAATCATCCACTTACAGATGTAACTGATCCTTAACTAACCGATTACTCCGTAGGTCACTCCTTTGTTTTGCAAGAGCTACAGTGACTCCCCGTTTGATTTTTGTCTCTTACCTTTGCACATTCGCTCTATGCATTATCTGTACTGTGGCGCTGTTTAGGAGAAAAGTGTGGAGAGAATGACATGAATAAGAGTTTTTCATTGTATGAAGCTAGGCAGTAATCTCTTTATCTCTTTCTCTCTTATGCGTCAGGACAAAGCCTAATACTACACGCACACTCTTAGATGAACGCGGAGGTAGTGAGGCATTATGGGCAGGGTGGGCTATTGACCTTTTTGCCCACTATCCACAATGGCTGACTTTATGAACTGAGTGAAAAAAAATCTAGTTCTTTTTGTTTTCATATTTAAAACATTATTTCTTTAATGATCTCTAAACGTTTAAACCATCCAGTTTTTTAAATGTTTTAAAAACAATTTTCATGGTTATGCGAACACTAAGGGAACATTCCATTTTATAATTTTCAATTTTCATTCCATTCTTATAATTTAGAAAAAAATAGAGTGAGATTCATAATGGCAGAAATATGTTATTTTTACCATCACTCCCAATAGACGCTGTATTAGAAACTCCCTCACAGTGGTAAGTTGTTGTTTTTTTATTACCGCCCCTACTGTCGTTTAATTTTTTTTATATAGTAATAAAATAATTTAGTTCAGTTAGAGCACAGGCTATACAAATAAAACCTGAAAGTGTCTGTGTAATACAGCGGGAGTCAGATTTCATTTGTCATGAGTGGAGCTGACTGACAAGATGATCGCGGAAGATTTGGTTTCAAACCAAACTGTAAAAGTGCCTATTAAAGGAAGTGTGTAATTGTACTGTTTTGTTATTGTGCTTTTCATTAAGAATAATAGACTAATGAAATCACCATTCAAGCAACCCGTCCCCGAATTGGCGCTAATTCTAAACCGAAATTAAAATGCGCACGTTCGTCATTCATTCACGGCCGCACACATTTATGGCCGAACTGTCATTCACAGTGCGTGTCAACTGGCTAATTTTCAGTTCATTGGAAGCTCAACTTCCATAGGAATGAATTGAAAACACTCGCTTTGCTCCGCTCCATTATGAAACATATTTAAAGATATAGTGCTAGATAGCACCAAAAGTAGTTCCCCTATGATTACGAGCCAAGAACCATGTTTTGTGCTATATACCACCATTTTTTAAGAGTGTACTCCAGCTTTGAGTGTCACATGATCTTTCAGAAATTTTAATACGGTGATTTGGAACTCAAGTATTTCTTATGTCGAAAACATTTGTTCTGCAGAACTTTTTATTTAATTTTTGTTTGTGCTATTTTTTCAGGATTCTTTAATGAATAGAAATACCAAAATAACCTAATTTACTTCAAACAGATTTTTACAAATGTCTTTACTGTCAATTTAATGCATCATTGCTAAATCAAATTATTAATTTCTTTAAAAAAAAAACTGACTGACTTTTAAACAGTAGTTCAAATTTAAGCCTTTTTAAAGCACCAGTTTAAAACCGTCTGGCTAATGGCACATAGGTTAAGTCATTTGAGTTGGAGACCCCTGTTATAAAGGATTAATTTCCTGTCGGCTAATATAAAAATAGGCAGATGTTATATTATACCTTGTTTAATAGGCTGATTGGATTTCTGGAGAGTGTTGAGACACCTCTGTCTGCTGGCGCCACCTACGGGTCAGCGTTGGTAAAGCAGCAGGTTCTGTAGAGGTTAGTGAGTGCACAAACCAGAGCCATCGCCATGCTGAGCACATAAGACTGCAGCACACTGTCTGTCTCTTTCTAGCTGGCTCTCCATTCTTGTCAGTCTGATAAGACTACATAATACAAATGAGCACCACCCATGTCAGTACATCATAGAACCATTGAAAGGATTGAATAAAGATTGGATTGCAAGCATGTTGAAGTTGCAACCATCTCAACAGCACATGTTTAAAAGAAAAGTCCACCTGTCATCAGTTACTTACCTTCAGATCAGCAAAAACCTGTTTGACGTTTTTTTCTCAAAAAGATGTTAGCATTAGTCACCTGTATTGTTATTGCATTGAAAAAAAGATGTGAATGGCTGAGGTGAGGCTGTCATTCTGCCTGACCTCTGTCACCCAGATCCTAACTTGAATGGTCATAATTCAAGAATGCTTTAGAAGAATGCTTCTAAAGAAGATACTCAGAAGAAAATGACAGCACTTTAAAAAAAGAAAGTGTAAAAACGTTGTAGAAATTTAAAGCAAACATAAAAGTGTGCCAAGTGGACACTGACAAGACACTGAGGGGCTAACCAGGATAGCGAGCAGGTTAAAACCCCGGGTATACTTCACTTTCCGCCCCCGGACGCGCGTCTTTTAAAGTATGCTACACCACGGTAGCCTGACAAGCCAGACCCATATCAAGATGTTTGGTCTGGAAATTCACCCTTGACAGGGCTCAATCCGAGGGGCGGGATAAACGGGCGTCTTTCAAACTCCCTCTGCACATAATAGGATAGCGCTACAACCAACCAGAGCAACATAAAGCAGAGCTCGTTGAGAGATTAAACATTTGCTGTATCCGGTCGGCAAAACTCAGAACACATCTTCCCTTTTTAAGAATGACTTCATTGCCGTTCTTTGTTCTTTTCTGAGAGAAAGGCTTAACTCCAAGTCTTCCAGAGTCGCGGTCAAAGCTGATTCGAAAGACCGATGTTTGACAGCCTCTGTGTTTACTAGTAGCACGCAAGCGCAACTCTGCCGTCATTATGTTAAGCCCCGCCCACCAACTCTATACACGATGTGATTGGCCTGACCAGCTCAGAACTGTATTGAGAGTTGCTAGACGATACTCGTGGCAGATTAGATTTGCTCCCGCTAGGGTGCGTCTAGATTTCTAGGCTAACACCACGGATGCGCGCAGATGATCGCGTTCAACACGTGCGCAGTAAAAAAAAATTGCCACCTAGTGGACTCTTCTTTATTGCTGGCGCATGCGCTTTTAGATACGGACGGGGTGTGCAGGCCGCGAGCCCTCCACATGACAGAAATGACGTCATGCGGACGGTGCATGAACCTGAAGTATGTTCTACTTGCATAAGTCTCCCCTTAAAAATAAATAAATAATAATAATGGAGATTAATAATAATTGATCTCATTCAGATTCAACTTCGGCAAAAACTTTATATTAGCCGTATCCCAATATAGAAAAAAAAGGCTTTTTATTCTGATAGTGATACACAATAACGTTTTGTCTTCTCGGCATCAGCTGTAAATGAAAAACATGTGAAACTTATGTTTTTGTAAGCCAAATAATAAAATTGAATTGGGAAATTGTATTGCCTTTTTTAAACTTAAATTTCAGGAGTAAGTAGTTAAACTCTTATATTGTACAGAACAAGAATAAGTGCGCATATAAGCATGAGGACTGAATTAAACACATTTGGGACTATTTTAACAATCTGAGCAAATGGTCTAAAGCGCACAGTGCAAGTGAACTTAGGGCGTGTCCGAATCTACTTTTGCAAGTTTAACAATGGGGAAAATAGTTGGTTGAGCCCAGCGCATGGTCTAACATGGTTGTCCCTAGTCCCTTAATGAGTAATGGAGTGTTTTGGGCATAACAATAAACCAACCAGAGTCTCATCTCCCATTCCCTTTAAAAAAAACAGTTGGTGCTATTACGCCATGGCGGAGTCGCTATTTACAGGACAGAACTTGCAAGCTAAAAAAACTGAATGCTTCTCCAGAGAGGATTCCTTTTATTTTTTTATTTTTAAAAATGTTTGTGTGCTGCTGCGCATCCCTGTGTGTGTAATAAGTGTATGAGCGTTGTGGACCTGGTTATATGCACATATTACTAACACGCCCTTTAAATAATTAAACAAATATTGCACCATTGACTTTAGAACAGGTTTCATTTGGTCAATGCCATAGTCCATTTCAGGTGCCTAAAAATAGCAACGCGCCAACTACGTGCCTGAACACACCTCGTTTTCAGACCAGCACACCCATGGGGGGTGTCTCAACACTCATTTGCTATTTAAACAACGTGGCGCTGGCGCAGGACGTGAAAATGATAACTGCGTCGGGTTGAAACTAGCAAAAAACACGTGCCACATTGGGCCGGGTGTATGACAGGGCCCAGTGTGTAGGTGTTGTTGCCTATGATTAAAATGTCATCCCTGTTTTATAACCCCATGAAGTAACTGTCACAGAATGCATGAAATTAATCAGAATAGTACTAGACAACATTATGTACATGTATTCATTTCACCCAGTGGGTCACTGTAAAGTAGGCGCCCCTCGTGCACGTCCACGGTCATAATTCACTTCACATGCCACCATGACATCAAAAGGGGACTTTAAATTTGGCTAATACACATAACTCACATTTAAATAGCATCTGTAAATAGCAACCTTAACCACCCTACTTAACTAGTCAAATCTTGCATTGCGGTATCAAGGACATTTCTGTTTGCATTCCTAGTAAGCAAATCTGTTGCCCTGTTCTCCATTTCCAGTTGGTGAAATTGACACTTTCCTTTTTATTTTTATTTTTTTTACATGTGTTCTTGTTCTTAAATAATTTATTAGTTTCTTCGTAAACTTTCATCAACTAAAATTACTTATGGGCAGTAAAGCTTGAAGGTCTGACAATTTTTTACACCCACATAACACCCAATTTGAATGATATACATTAAATGAAGTGTAATGAGGGCTTTAGCAAAATAAAAAAAATCCTTACAATAATTCCTATAACAAAGTCTAAACAATAATAAAAAAACATTGTTAACAAAATAATAATAATTAAAATAATAATAATAATAATATTTAAATTCAATTAATTAACAATACAAATTTTAATATAATAATTAAAAAAAAGAATTCCTTAACAAATAAAATAAAATAAATAATTATAATAGCTTGACCAGCATTGTTTTAGCAGATCTACAAGTCAATTTTTTTAAATTGAATTTTAAATAAATTCTAAATAATTTATATATTAAATATAATAATAATAATATTTAAGAATAATAATAATAAAATGACTTGTATAGACACTGTGGAAGATTTACTGTTTTGTCCTTTGCAGGCAGTTTAATCCAACACTTAATGTAAACTTCAATGTTTAAAATACTGACACTGCTTCAGGATTCCAGGCCTCATATTCCCAGAATCACCCTCACAAACACCCATACACATGCATGCTGTAACCCCAACTCTTCAGTGGGCTCAGTGCCATGCTTTTTAATATCATTAACAGGTGGCTTTCTAAAATAGAATCAAGAAATGCTCACACACATAGCGACGCAAGGAGATACAACCATCACGCTGGCATGGAGACGCACACTGAAATCCCTCAGATACAGTCAGCAGGGCAGCCATGAAGTAACAATTGACAGACAGACACAGACCCAATGCCAACAAGCCTAAAAAAAATCATTGATATCATTATGCCCGGACATGGGCGTGATCTTTTTCAGACACAAACATCCCCCCACTCCCCAACTAGCGGTGTGCCATATCAAAGTCCTCCCTCTTTAAACCCCTCTTACGTACTTTCTGTCCATCTCAGAGAAAACCCCTCTGCAAACCGGCCTTCACGTATTCGACACTTAACAGGTCAGCTGCTTGTTTGTGATGTTGTGATTCACTGTAGAAGTACTTGCTTTGTCAACACAGTTAAGTTACAATTAAAAGGCATAATATTTGTTTTGTTGCAAAAAAAAGCTTTAATTCTTGACAGTCTTGAGCTTATGTGTTTCCTTTATTACTAATATGCCCTGGAATGCCTGACCATCAAGTCATGTTTCATGTTTTCTTCATGTTTCATGCCGTATTATGCCCTTGATTTTATTTTTATTTTTTTCAAATATGTTGTGGTTCGCACAGATTTTGGTTAGCTCTTTCTTCAAGCTAAGCCAGTTAAGAACTGCATGTAGATAGATGACATGTTGCACTCAGAGAAATTAACTCTATTGCAGCATAAATGGCATAAAAAGCATCTAAATACATTTGTAAGATTTACATTAAAAATCGAACAAGTATATCCTTTACTTGTTTACTTATGGTATGCTTTACTTATTATAAAAAATAATGTAACACGCATGTACATTGGCTATAAGAGGGGCTTAGAAATGTAAAAAAATTGCAATAAAAAGAGTTATATTGTGACATATTATTATAATTAAAAATGTATTATGTAATATAATGATTATATAAATGTTTTCTATGGTCATACATTTTCAATTATAATTTATTCCTGTGATGGCAATGGTGAATTTTTTATTAGTCTTCAGTGTCACATTATCCTTCAGAAATCATTCTAATATGCTGATTTGGTGCTCATAAAACATTTCTTATTATTATCATCAATGTTGAAAACAGTTGTGCTGCCTAACCACTTAAAGGGTTACTTCACCGATTAGCATATGGCGTTGTATCAGTAGAAACCCTGGAGTAACCCTGGCTAAAGACTACAGCCAGCAGAGGGAGCTATTTCCGCATGTTTTTAACCCGCGCATTCACTCACAGACAGCGCTCGGCTCAGCTCGCAGCTGCTGCAGGCACTCAGGTAAACGGAGTGGTGCAGAGGAAAGTGAGTGTTTCAAATTCTCAAATCTACCAAAGGCATGAACTGAAAACGCGCCAGTGGTCGCGATTACCTCAGCTCTCATCACGAGAGCTCATTCATCACAATGAAAGTAATCTGACTTCTGTAGCGTTTGTGCTGTGACACTCGCGCGGCAACTCTCTATTTATATTGAACAGACACGTTCAGTTTTTAATTGTGGTGTCTGTTCTCTAACTGAACTGATTTTATGAAAATAAATGCGGTGGGAAAGTGATCCAGTGATTCAGTAGCGGTGGCTTGAGGAGTGACCTCGTAGGGCAGAGAAGCGTTCTGGGAATTGTAGTCTTTCATCCTCATGAGGCAAAAATAACTGTTCTGTCTTTTCTCAGTTTAGAAAGCTTTTCTAAAATCACTTTTAGCAGTGTTTTATGGAACTTCAAAGGGTTTCCTGTAAAATGACACCAACATTTTCTTTTTAAAACACTGTATGTGTGTATGGGAAGCTTTTCAATTTAGGTAGGCCAAATCCAGGTGGAAACGGTACCAGAGTAATTTAGTGTAAATAAGTTACTTTGTGTAAAACAAATGGCAAAGAGAGGCAAGTCTCCAGAAAATAGACATTCTAAGCATTCAAATGGCACCACATATGAGGTCAGAGCTACTCCGAAAGGCTTGTTCAACTTCACCTAGCGATGCGCAGACCGATCATAGACAGTAAAAGAAATGGACAGAGCTATCCCATTGACTTCAACAGCGGAAAAATGAGGCCAATCAGAGGCACTCACTTCCTGATGGCTGACAAACTGCGCAGGCTCAGACTGAGCTTGACGACGTAGATGTGACGTAAGCAACCTGTCTGACAGTTGAAGGTCTTCTAGTAGTTGTGGAAAGTGAAATCTGAATCACATTGTTTAAATATTTTCTCCCGTTGCTTTTGGCTCACTATCGGCTTCTCCTTATTCTTCTCCCTAGACTTTATCGGACTTTATGTTTCCACGTCCCCCCGACTGCCTCATAGACAGTAAAAGATTGCTTCTGAGCGTCTCCTCCTGTCTATACGGTAATTTCTCAACTGTGCGACAGAGTCGCGTTGGTTATGACGCAATAGTTATCCTATTTTTACAAAAACAGCTTCTACGGGGCGATAGTGTAAGATACAAGGTAATGGAGCCTTTTATGCATTGTCGCGTTTCTTTAGAAATAAACAATGGACAAATGGAGTCTTTAAACGCCTCAGATGTAAAGTTATTCACTGTCAAAGTGTCTCAAAAATGAATGGGAGTCAATGGGATGCTAACAGCAGGTGATGGCTTGGTTAGCAATGGCAGCCCCTATGGGTGGAACGCTTTCCGAGCGCTAGATTACCCCCTTGAGACCGATCGGCGGCTGACTTAAAGCAGTGCATGGCGGTTAGAAATTTTGTCCGACTTGAGACAGCGCCGACTGCACGTGACTGTGACAAAGTACTGCGAGAGCCATTCGAGAGCAGCCGGCTGATAACCTAGAAATCTAGACGCACCCTAGCGGCAGCAAATTTAATCTGCCCGCAAGTGTCGTCTAGGAACTCTCAATACCCTTCTGAGCTGTATTCCTCACAATCTGGACGGGCCAATCACATCGTGTATAGAGTCGGCGGGCCGGGCCATAATGGCGACGGCCAAGTTGAGTTTGCGTGCTTCTTATAAACACAGAAACTGGCGAATGGCGGCGGTCTTTCGAATCAGCTTTGACTGCGATTCTGGAAGACTTGGAGTTAAGCTTTTCTCTGAGAAAAGAACAAAGAACGGCACTGAAGTCATTCTTAAAAAGGGAAGATGTGTTCGGAGTTTAGCCGACCGGATACTGTGAATGTTTAATCTATCAACAAGCTCTGTTTCACCTTCGTTGCTCTGGTTGGTGTAGCGCTATCCTATCGCGTGCAGAGGGAGTTTGAAAGACAACCGTTTATCCCGCCCCTCGGATTGAGCCCTGTCTATGGTGAGTTTCCAGACCAAACATCTTGATGTGGGTCTGGCTTGTCAGGCTAGCCGGCTGATGCAGCCGCTGCAGATTCTCAAGGGTGGCTGCAGGAGGCTGCACAAGCTCTGATGACGACACAGCTGATCCACGATTGGCCGATTCACTTTAATCTTGTCCAAATAGACGCTTTATTAAGCAGTAAATAAAGTTTAGGATGAAAATATCATTTGAAACATCTGTGTATTTGAGAAATATTGCACTTATTTAACTTCAGCTGTAATAAAGTTTGCAAACACAGTGCAAGCGTCACCACGGAAAGCAGAAAGTGTCCGACTTCACGTCTCCGTTTGCAGCTCCTCCCCGCCTGCACGCGGCTACTCTCGCCGATCGCATGCATCCAGCTGCAGCCAATTAAAAAAAAAAAAGATTTAAAACTATTTAAAAGTTATTAAATTAATTAAATTGTGAAAGAATGGTTGGGAGGGAGCATGAAGAATTCACACATCGATTTCCATCAAGAGGAGCATCGGTTTTGTCAAGATCTTGTATTGACAATGTAAGAGTCCAAAACTTTGTCAAGTCTCCTCCAGCACATCCCAAAGACTTTCAATGAATTTAAGGTCTGGACTCAGAGGTGTCGATTCATGTGTGAGAATGATTCTTCATGCTCCCTCCTACCATTCATTCACAACCTAATGAATCTTGACATTGCCATGCTGGAAGATGGCCATGATGTGTCTTCATGGTTGTTTAAGAAATGAAAAGCTACACACTCCATCAGTTAGGGTTAGAAGAACTGTTACCAAACATGTAGCATGCTAGAGAGAGATTTTGAAGAATGTTGGTCAGCACTTTATGAACAAAAAAGTCTTGCAATAAACATAGCATATTGTAGTTGGTGATAGCCAAGTCTAGTCATCATGCTAAACATGTTCTTCCATTTCATAAAACTGCTTAAATTTGATTTTCTTTTTCATCATATTCTTGATCCCTAGAGTAACCAGTCTGACCAAACCCTGACTTCATCACCTCCTCATCATCATTCACATCTTCAAGCTGTATTAGTGCTCATTTGTGTGAATGGGCAATGCCTGTAGCTCCCAGCATCCTGCAACGCCTCCATAATTAACATCCTCAGCTGCATCTTCTTCTGACAAAGCCTTCCTCACCTCTACATGTGATACATATTAGACTGGCCTAGATTGATCTTGCTGGATCAATCTAACTCAGACTTCCCCAGCACTAACTGTCTTTGTTTGTCATCTCATCTGATTATTTTTTTCTCAATCGTCTAAGAAGACTTAAATGTCCTTTCAAAATAAGCTGCTGCCTCTCATTCACTTATTTGGATCTCTGAAGCTGCAAATCAATCATGTGGTCCACATTCATCGTGCAGGATGAAGAGGTAAGGACAGGGAATGCATCTGCTGGGGTACTCCAACCTTCCAGTGCACTGGACGGTTTTTTGGCATCACGGGGCGGCGGACGCAAGCGCCGACATAGAACACACCCCAAGTCTGGAGATGGAATTAGCGAAAGCCAAGAGGGCAAAATCAAGCTGACGTTATTCTTGGCTGTAACCGGCATCTTGCTCACTGTGCTCGGAGTGGGCACAGAGTTCTGGGTGGAGCTTACGCCATCCAAGAGCTTCTACAACAATCAGACTTGTCTGGTAGCACATTATGGCTTATGGAAATGCTGTACCAAGACGTTCTGGGTGTCAGATATGGACTCAAAGCAGGAGAGCTGTAGGACTTTGCACTTACAGGGAGGTAAGAGAAAAACGTCTCAACTGGAGTGCAAGCATTATGAATAATCTGTTAGAATAACATCACCTTTCTGAAACCCATTATAGAATCCAACTGCACCTTCTTTAAGTTCTACACCACTGGAGAAAACATTGTCCTATTTCAGAAAACTCCAGAAAAGAGTGAGTCATCGCACATCCCCCTCTCTGCCTTTAGATCTCTCAGCACTAATGATTCTTTCCTTGTTGAGTGCTGACCCCACGTATGCATTTAACCAAAAAATATGATACTATATAAAATGTTGTATGAGCAATTTGTATCTCTTTTCAGTAACACTTTACAGTAAGTTTTAGACAGTATATCTACATTAGTTAACATACTGTAAACTAACAATGAAATTAACTAACAATGTAAATCATTTATTATCCTTAGTGTTAATTTCAACATTTACTAATCCATTATTAAATTAAAAAAGTTAGTTCAGGCTGACATTAACTAACAATGAAAAGTTGTATTTTATTAACTAACATTAAAGGGTTAGTTCACCCAAAAATGAAATTGATGTCATTAATAACTCACCCTAATGTCGTTCCACACCCATAAGACCTCCGTTCATCTTCAGAACACAGTTTAAGATATTTTATCTTCTGACAGTGTATCTAAGAGTATGCACACTATACTGTCCATGTCCAGAAAGGGAATAAAAACATCCTCAAAGTAGTCCATATGAGACATCAGTTAGTTAATTAGAATCTCTTGAAGCATCGAAAATACATTTTGGTCCAAAAATAGCAAAAACTATGACTTTATTCAGCATTGTCTTCTCTTCCGCGTTTGTTTTCAAACCTCAAATAAAGATTCAAACAGTCATGAATCAGCGGATTGATTAAAGATTGAATAAAGTCGTAGTTTTTGTTATTTTCCGACCAAAATGTATTTTCGATGCTTCAAGAGATTCTAACTAACTAACTGATGTCACATATGGACTACTTTGAGGATGTTTTTATTTCCTTTCTGGACATGAACAGTATATTGTGCCTACACTTAGATACGCTGTCGGACTAAATATAAAATATCTTAAACTGTATTCCGAAGATGAATGAAGTTCTTACAGTTGTGGAACAACATTAGGGTAAGTCATCAATTACATAAATTTCTTTTTTTGGGTGAACTAACCCTTTAAAAAAGATGAATAAATCCTGTAAAAAATATATTGCTCATTGCATTAAGGTTACCTTGGAACATTATTGTAAACTGTTAGCCAATTTTATGGGAACATCTGCATTATATTTAAAGTTAATATTTTGCTCAATTAAAAGGTTCACAATTATTACTTTCAAGAAATGTCATTAAAATGATGTATTCTTACAATAGACCTTGATAAACCACCTAAAAATTACAGGTGCTGGTCATATAATAAGATTATCATCAAAAAGTTGATTTATTTCACTAATTCTATTCAAAAAGTAAAACTTGTATATTATATTCATTCATTACACACAGACATATATATTTCAAATGTGTATTGCTTTTATTTTGATTTTGATGATTACAACTGAAAACTTAGGAAAATCCCAAATTCAGTATCTCAGAAAATTTGAATATTACTTAAGACCAATACAAAGAAAGGATTTTTTAGAAATCTGGGTGAACTGAAAAGTATGAACATGAAAAGTATGAGCATGAACAGAACTCACTACTTAGTTGGGGCTCCTTTTGCCTGAATTACTGCAGCATTGCGGCGTGGCATGGAGTCGATCAGCCTGTAGCACTTCTCAGGTGTATTGAGAGCCTAGGTTGCTCTGATAGTGGCCTTCAGCTCTTCTGCATTGTTGGGTCTGGCATGTCCCATCTTCCTCTTCACAGTACCCCATATATTTTCTATGGGGTTAAAGTCAGGCAAGTCTGCTGGCCAAGTCCTGTTGAAATGGAATCTGCATCTCCATTAAGTTGGTCAGCAGCAGGAAGCATGAAGTGGTATATAGGAAGTAAAACTTCTTGGTATACGGCTGTGTTGACCTTGGACCTCAAAAACAGTGGACCAACACCAGCATATGACATGGCACCCCAAACCATCACTGACTGGGGAAACTTTACACTGAGCCTCAAGCAACGTGGATTGTGTGCCTCTCTTCTCTTCCTCCGGACCCTGATTCCAAAGGAAATGCAAAATCTACTTTAATCAGAGAACATAACTTCAGACCACTCAGCAGTCCTTTTTGTCTTTAGCCCAGGCAAGATGCTTTTGACGCTGTCTGATGTTCAAGAGTGGCTTGACACAAGGAATGCGACAGCATGTTTTGCATACGTCTGTGCGTAGTGGTTCTTGAAGCACTGACTCCAGCTGCAGTCCACTCTTTGTGAATCTTTTAATGGATTTTGTTTTACAATCCTCTCCAGTGTGCGGTCATCTCTATTGCTTGTACACTTTTTTTCTACCACAACTTTTCCTTCCCTTCGCCTTCTATTAATGTGCTTGGACACAAAGCTCTGTGAACAGCCAGCCTCTTTTGCAATGACCTTTTGTGTCTTGCTCTACTTGTGCAAGTTGTCAATGGTTGTCTTCTGAACAACTGCCAAGTCAGCAGTCTTCCCCATGATTGTGCAGCCTACAGAACTAGACTGAGAGACAATTTAAAGGCCTTTGCAGGTGTTTTGAGTTAATTAGATGATTAGAGTGTGGCTTCATGTGTCTTCAATATTGAACCTTTTCACAATATTCTAATTTTCTGAGATACTGAATTTGAAATTTTCCTTGGTTGTCAGTTATAACCATCAAAATAAAATAAAAATAAACATTTTAAATATATCAGTCTGTGTGTAATGAATGAATATAATTGTAATGAGGTTTGTAGATGGGAAGGAAGGAGGCGGGAACCGGCGAACGTTTCACAAACCTTTATTAACTCAAAATAAATAAACAAAATGAAAGTAAAACCGCGGACAGCCCCTCACGGACGACTGCCCGCAAACACACACAAAATAAAACGTGGACAGCCCCTCACGGACGACTGCCCACAAACACATAAACAAAACATAACATAAAATTCCAGGCCTGGTCCTCTCTCGTCTTCCGCAGCTCTTGCTCCTCCTTATATATGCTCCCGTCACATGGCCGCGAGACGAGACCGGTGTGCCACGCAGCTGGCACTCATGAACGTTAATCACCGGCCCGCTCTCGCGGTCCCTCGCCCCGCTGCCTGTCACACCACATACCCCCATCGCCCCTCGCAGGCCGGGGGGCACTCCCGAGACTGCGCTCTACTCCCCCCCCCCCCCCTCCCGGGGGGGGCCGATCACGGCGGCCGCGGCACCTGGGGGTAAGGACAGAGAGGCGAGAGAAATGTAGACGGGAGCACGAGGAGCCCACGGAGCCCGCGGACGAGAGAGGGGAGAGAGGGAAAAAAGAAAGAAGGGGAAAAAAAAAAATTCTGGTCCGGTTCCCAGACACACTGCCGTTCGGCCCTCCGCCCGCCGAGAGGCTCTTCCTCGCGGTGCTGTGCGATGGCACTGGACGCCTGGTGGGCCGCTCGATCCTCCTCCGCCCCCTGGCGGCCGGCGGTGACTCCTCCTTTCGAGGGACCCGGCAGCGAGCCCCGCGCTCCCTGCTCCTCCCCTATCAGGCGGATGGCAGCAGGCTCCGGCCCCCGGCAAGCGCGGCGACTCCTCCGCTCCCTCTCGGACGGCAGCCACCCCACCTCGACCCAGGGGCACGGCAGCGAGGTCTCTGTCCCACCTTTCCCGCTCCAGCACCATCGCCTCGGGCAGCCCTCGCGGTCTTTCCTCATCCGCGCTGCCCGAACTCCTCAGCACCGCGATCCCCCTCAGCAGCGAGGGCTCTCCGACAGCGCGTCCCTCCTTCCTCCCGGGTTTCGGCACCAATGTAATGAGGTTTGTAGATGGGAAGGAAGGAGGCGGGAACCGGCGAACGTTTCACAAACCTTTATTAACTCAAAATAAATAAACAAAATGAAAGTAAAACCGCGGACAGCCCCTCACGGACGACTGCCCGCAAACACACACAAAATAAAACGTGGACAGCCCCTCACGGACGACTGCCCACAAACACATAAACAAAACATAACATAAAATTCCAGGCCTGGTCCTCTCTCGTCTTCCGCAGCTCTTGCTCCTCCTTATATATGCTCCCGTCACATGGCCGCGAGACGAGACCGGTGTGCCACGCAGCTGGCACTCATGAACGTTAATCACCGGCCCGCTCTCGCGGTCCCTCGCCCCGCTGCCTGTCACACCACAATAATATAAAAGTTTCACTTTTTGAATGGAATTAGTAAAATAAATCAACTTTTTGATGATAATCTAATTATATGACCAGCACCTGTATATACTGCACCTTTAAATCATAATGTTCTGGCTGTTAATTCAGCTCATGTGTGAATTATGCCATCATATCATTGCTATTTGCCGATTAAAACCCTCTTCCCTCTTCAGATCTGACAATAGCATCGGCCATGTTGGCTATCATTAGTCTTTTCATGATGGTGATGGGAGCTATCTGCATTATCATGGCAGTAAGCAAAGGTGTTCAGTTCTTCTTGAAGCCAGCAGCAGTTTGCTTCATACTGTCAGGTAACATTATTTTACCATTAACTGACATCTCTAAACTATTAATCATAAAAATAAGTATACTTCAAGTTCATTTTATTAAGTATAAGTAAGTAAAGTTCAAGCATACTTTTAAGTATACTTTTTGTAGTAAGTATACTAATAATCATTGCACTAGAAGTATACTTGTAAGTGTAATGTTTCGATATGACTTGAGACTAAATATAAAAGTTTACTTTTAAATATACTTTGAGTGTAACAGTAGTAAACTTTGAGGACACTACAACTAGTTTACATCTAAGTTTTTCATTTGTACTGCAACTATACTCCAAGTGAACTTAGGTATAATGATACTGACTGTATGCTTAAATACTTGAAGCATATTTTTGTTTTGTTTATGAAAGTACACTTTGAAGTATATTCTCAGTAACCTACTAATTTAGTGGTTATATACTGCAAGTACCTGTAAGTTTTCTATAAGTGAACATACCATCTTTTCACTTTAAGTACTATTATGTTCCTATTTAGGTATTAATGTCTTATAATGTTCAACTTATATTGTATCATTTGTTTCTGCTTCTTCTTCAACCGTGTTTCGGTCTGGAGATTCTCTACTATTTCAGAAGATGCATAACAGCGCCCTGTAACGTTACCATATAACAGTAAAAACATGATTAGCCAGAACATGTAGTGAATTGCAGGGAAAGTAGATTTGAAGTAAATTCTTGTGGAGTAGCCTGCAAATTCAAAAACTCAGAATTAGGAATATATTTGTTTTCTTTACACATCAATATTTCCAAGAATGAACATTTATAAGACAGTATGTACAATTATGTGGAAAAAGTAAGCTATTTAATAGGCTACTCTATCAAAAAAGTAAAGTCAACTACAAGCCAAGTAGAGTGCGGATCGGGCCGCATTTTTCTGTCCGAGCCCGGCCCGTGTCCGACTAAAATATTAAAATATTTATGTGTCAAACAAAGGTCTGCTAAAAATGGCCCAAGCTAACAGAACAAAACATTAACGTAACACAATTGAAATACTTATTGAAATGAAAGTCATCTTACCAATTTTCTCAAACTGTATGGTTCCTAAACTGCCACATGGGATCTATTTACATAATCTATCCATCAAAGTTTAGGCTAATCGAGGTTTTATGCAGAAAAAGGATCGCATCAACTGTGGATGGCTTCAAGGCTGTCCTGCTGCCAGCAGCGATGAAGTTGCACTCACTGGAATGACAAGGATGCCGCGGGCAATATGCACACACATGTGTTGCGCGTTGTTGTCACGACGACATAAACAAATTTCCGCATGCAGGAAGACGGATGTTAGGGAAATATTTTACATTTCTTTTAATCACAAAAACAAACCATTGCATCAAGTTAAACAGGCCCATTGGCTACTTGCATGATAAGCAGTTTTAAATTTAAAAGGTTCAATGACTTATGGCGCTGACGTGACTGAGCCCGACCCGAACCCCAACGTCATTTCTAAATATCTGTCCGAACCCGACCCGACCCGTCGGGTACCGTCGGAACCCGTCGTGCTCGGGTCGGGTATCCATCCTCTAAAGCCAAGTATACTTATTACTCAGATCTTGATCAAAATATTGAGTACAAGTAGGCTATATGCCAAATATACTTAGGCATTTTACTCCTTAGACCTCCCTAACACACAAAGTTATGCCCTCTTTTATTTTATGTTGGTTAAGTAAGTAAAATATATTAGGTTTTATATTCGGTCACATTAGTGACCAGTGGGAAAAAGCATAGTCAGGATTCATAGAAAATATGTTTTTTAAATTGAAAACAGGTTTTGGCTGTTGATTGATCCCAGTTGCCATTTGTTTATTTTGGCAGATGTGTTGGACCTCCTAGGTGTGCATATTGTGTGCAGCATCTCTGTCATTCCTGCACCTGAGGGGGAGGAAGATGGGGGTCACTGTGTTGGTGATGGCTCAGATAGGAGCATCACCATTTGGTGGTCTGCCTGGTGGGTGGGCCGTTTTGTGCAGATGCTCCTTATATGGGCCATCATGTCGCGGCCACTTTCGGTTGGCTCTTTTTCAAGTGAGGGAAGGGTGGTGATGCTACACACAGCACTCTGCACATCTGGAAGGTCCAACACATCCGGTAGTTTTGAACTGTGTGGAAGTGGACGGATAATGGCTGGGATCAGCAGCCAGGGCTTGTGTTTTCAATTGAAACAATGTTGTACTACTGGTCACAATTTTGACCGTTAACAAATTTACACCTCTTACGAGCAAAATATATATGCAAGAGTATCATTCTCAAAGTATATCAGTAGTAGACCCTTTAAAGAATATATGTGCAAAATATGATAGTTCTATCTGTTAATTAAGGTGTTTAATTGCTTCTTTTCTTAGTAGTCTCGGGAAGACATCTTTGTCTAGATGTGCAAGCAGGAATTAAACTAGTCAAATGTCATTGATACATTTTAATCAGGACCGTTGTTGTGACCGGTGGGATTCAACGGATTCTGAGAAGTATGTAAAAAGCAGACTTAAAGTATGCTTTCTTATTTTTAGTTTAAAAGAAGTATACTAATAGCACACTTGAATAAACATATTTTTCATAAAGGTAGTACACATGCATTTCACCTGATTTTTTGCCTTTTATCCAAAATAACTTTCTGTGCATTGACTGCATTCAAGCATACATTATTACAGTAAGTAGTAAGTAGAGAGGCAACAAAACTTTTAGTCCACGGTTCAATACATACCTCGGGTTTTAACCACGGTTTTCGGTTTGGTTTGTTTTTTTGCTTCGTTTTTGTTCATTATTAGCATTTGTAGCATTATTAGTAATACTCTTTCTTTATTTTACTTAAAAGATTTGAAGAACCTTATTTAAACTTAACTTTACTTAAAAAAAACCTTGTACACATTCCTAGTGTATTGTATAATATAAAATAAATATACAGTATACAAAGATTTACAGTGGCAGCTTCCGAGCTTTACAGTAGCATTTAAGTATGAAATTGAATAAATAAATGTAGGCTAAAATTAAAACTACATAGTCTTCAATATACAATATACATTGATTAAAAGCTACTGTATTGTTACTTCATTCAAGAGCAGTAAGTGATTTTCTCTTTGTCTTTTGTTGTTTTATTAACATAATTTTAGAGAAGAACTGTCCCTTTAAGGACAAGCGATTTGTAGGCTGCGTTGTTGTCCATTAAAGACCTGCTCGCATCTCATATACAGACACAATGCCATTTTACTTTCACTTTAGACATAACTGATTGAGTTTATATATGTAAAATGAATTGTATGTAAGAAATGTATTTCAATTAATCATTAAATGGTCCTGATGTGTCACTAGACATTAAGAAATCAAATTATTTTCAAATATTTATATCATTTACAACAGTAGTCCGGCCAGGATATTGTCATTTAAAAGTTGTTGTTGCAGCCCTCAACTGATGTCAACATGTTGTGTTTTGGCCTGAAGCTCCGCCCTCCACCTATCGACCAATCACGAAGTCAGTAGTGTTTTGGCATATATGGGTTGCCAGATCTGCTCTAGTTACCACAGCTGCTGATCCACAAACGTTCCTGCTGGATCCTGCAGCCTATCTGGCAACCTCGAGTCAGGGGGAGGGGGAGAGGAGATACACAGATCTACAGTCATTTGAAAGTGATTGCAGTACCAGTTTTGGCCACAGTCTTACATACAATACCTTTAACATTGTGTGTATTTGAGAGTATAAGCACAGTAAGACTACTTAGTCCAGTAACAGCGTGTTTGACACCTGTTTGACACGCTCAGCGCATGTAAAATGTGAATGAAATGTTTAACCGGCGAGGCTTTAAAACGCGGCTAAACACCCCCTAACTTTAGTGCATGTGATTGGATATTTGCTCATACCATAGCGTAGACTCCCAGGCAAACTCAAACAGAGTCAAAAAGAGAGAAATAGAAATAGTTAATTAAATGCAAAACCGACAAAAACGCAATTTTCAAGCACGCTAACTAGGGATGCGACAATTCTCAATTTAATATTGAACCGTTCGGTACGGCATTCACGGTTCAATATTATATTGAGAATTGTCGTATAGTAGTAAGTATACAAATATCAATGTGCAATAATGTTTAAAAGGTTAGTTTACCCAAAAACTATGTCAATAATGACTCACCCTAATGTCGTTCCACACCTGTAAGACCTCCGTTCATCTTCAGAACACAGTTTAAGATATTTTATATTTAGTCCGAGAAATATATATTTTATATTTCTTTTCCTCCAGTGAAAGTGTATGCACACTATACTGTCTATGTCCAGAAAGGGAATAAAAACATCAGAGTAGTCCATATGAGACATCAGTTGGTTAATTAGAATCTCTTGAAGGATCGAAAATCCATTTTGGTCCAAAATAACAAAAACTACGACTTTATTGAACATTGTCTTCTCTTCCGTGTTTGTTTTCAATCCACACACAAAGATTCGAATGGTTATAGGATCAGTGTATTGATTCATGAGTCAGATGATTAGGTTAATAGCTCGTTTAGAGAACCTTTTCATGATATGCTAATTTTTTGAGCTGTATGCCAAAATCATCAGTATTAAAACAATAAAAGACCTGAAATATTTCAGTTGGTGTGCAATGAATCTAAAATATATGAAAGTTTTATTTTTATTATTACATTATGGAAAATAATGAACTTTATCAGAAGGACAAACTGAGTCACAAAAATACACTGAGTCTGTAAAACAAGGTCACTTTGTAAAAGAAAAATACGCCACGCCTATAGACTGAACACGTAATTTTCACGATAATGTCACCGTTTTCACAAATTAGCATCTTTAAAACTTTGAAATCCATTTGAAAAAGTTAGCCCCCCCCCCCCCAAAAAAAGCTATTGTAGTGTAAATAAATGGCCAATACATATATCATTTTTTTGTTTATAATTTATTATTACCATTAATTCTGCAAAAAATAGTTCAGTTGGTCACTTCCATATTTATGCTAAATTAAATTTTAAATAAATGGCATACTGTAGTCATTTGTATACATTATGTCATTGTCCAAACAGATTCAATGAGTACTGTGGTCTCTTGTGGCCAAAAAAGTACAAGCTTACAATAATATAACAGATAGATTTGGATAAAGTACGGGTAGCCCAATATTAGGAGAAAGAGCAGAACTAGCCAACAATGAATGCTAACACAAATGCTGCAGGGTCATTCAGAAAGGGCAAGGCAATTCCAGATTTCTGATGAAGCCGAGAAGTTGGCACACATCTGATTTTCTTTGTTACTCTTTCTCTCAACAGGTGTCTTAATCTTCATCTGCCTCACAGTTTTCCACCAATCAGTGCTTTCATTCTTAGCAAGTGACCAATCCATACCTCTACTCCATGAAATGTCGTGGTCAGTGACATGTGTGGGCTGTGCAGGGGCTCTGGTTGTTGTTGCCGGTGTTTTGTTCTGGGTCCTTGCTCTTCCATACAGTCCATGGAAAAAGTGCTTACCTAAGAAGAACAGTGACATCTAGTGGTGCGGAGGATGAAGTTTATTTCTTATTTAGTTTTCACTGAAACCTAATGATGATGTGGGACAGATGACAACAGTAGTCCCATACATTCTGGTAAATCTGGGAAACAAAGCATTCATGAACTTATGCACGCAAGCGCGCTCACACACACACACACACACACACACACACACACACACACACACACACACACACACACACACACACACACACAAACAACGTCATTAAGTTGGCAATGGAGAGTATGCTGCCGGAAATGTAACAGGAGGTGGCCCAGACATTTTGGCAGATTATATGTACCATAGGATGGAATGGTTCAGTGATTATTGAGCTTAAAAAACAAATACATATTAGCTCGTATATATATATATATAATACTGTTTTGTGTAAAACCCATGTGTAATATTTCTTTTTTTGTTGTTGTTGTTGAACTATTCCTTTCATTATTTTGTTTTTTAAAATTCTAATATATATGTTCTATATGACAAATATATTATAGCATAATATATGGTGCTGTATAATTTGGTTAACTTTATGGATGGGCTGTAGAAGGAGGTCTTGGATACTTTTCTTGCACATGCTTTTATTTAACCTTTTCTGAAGATGTTATAATATATGACATGTTATAATATATAAACTCTAGGACTATAATTTTGGAATTTTGCTACAATGTAATTTTGGTTTAAATGTCTTAATTGGCATTATTGGGTTTCCAGAGGTAAAAATGGATTGTACAGTAATTTTACAAGTGTAGTTAACATAAATGAAGCTAAATAGTGCTTTTATATTTTAGCTTATGGAGACATTTGTAAGCGGCAAAGTACATACCCAAAACACTTACCTTTTCTCCTTCATAGTGTAGAAATCAGTTTTCATGTCTCCCTGTTATTTTTTGTACCCATGGTGAAGGAAATAAGAGAACCTCTTGAAATCCACAACAAAACTGCTAGAGATACATCAGTGATTTTTGTCTGCGGATGGACACTGATTATGTATTAAGCGCAGTGTCTTTGACGTGAAGCAACCACATGGAACCCCACATTACATATTTGAAAAACAGCATGATCTATTATTATATATATGTTTTGAGTAATGAACAAAACTGCAGCACTGTCAATAAATCATAGTTAAAGTGATGGTTATTTAGAGAAACTTTATATGTTCTGGCTGATTTGCAGAAGCATATAGTGAGAAATTGAAATTATTAAAAAAAATATTAATAATACTTTTATGTACCAGCTTAAACTGTAAAAATATGTTTTCAAATTCAGGGAAAATTAGTGTTTCAGGAAGGACTTCAGTTACATGATTATGCTTCCAGCCATATTGAACATCTCATTTTCTGTTTTATCTGTGGTTTAGTCTGGCAGCTGACAGTGCCAATGAAAAGCCCAGTTGATTCATCTCCAGTTTTGACCAGCCCTTTTCATTTGGTGGTCGCTTGATGACAGCAAGTGATGAACTCAAGTCAAAGGCATTAATTAAAAACCCCGAAGTCTACTGCTGCTGCTCATGCTGCTTCCCATTGTAAACGCTGACATTGATGGTGATCTAGAATCAGTTATTGAAAGTCTTAGAGGAAAGCAGATCATAATAATGAGAAACTTTTATTGTTGGCTGCCTCTGGTGCATGACAGAAATAGCATTCCTACTGAGTTGGGCTGGATTTTACAACTATCCGAACTAGGAATGCATTGGTTTAAAAATAACACTTTTATTTAATTTATCAATGTGACCTTTTTTATAAAACTAAAGAATATAATTATTTGTAGGTTAGAGACTATTTTAAAGTGTTTTTGCACCTCTGCAGTGGCATCTAACATCAATGAAGGATGGATTTTTTTTTCTTCTACAGATTATTAGCATTTCCGTGTTTTTTCCCCCTCTTGCAAAACTGGGCAAATTATTCCTAATTAATAAATGTTCAGAGTCTTTTTGGTATATGTTCTGTTGTAATTATTATTCAGTTCTGGTTTTGATTCACTGATTTATTTGATGGAGAT
Source organism: Pseudorasbora parva (assembly GCF_024679245.1). Lineage (NCBI taxonomy): Eukaryota > Metazoa > Chordata > Actinopteri > Cypriniformes > Gobionidae > Pseudorasbora > Pseudorasbora parva. The sequence continues at coordinate 32,521,889 of NC_090190.1, read as the reverse complement.
TATAAAGTATGCTGTTTAACTTCGAAGTGGAATTTAAACGCTGGTTCATGCCATTGACACTATGGGTACGTTTCCATGTGAGCTGGTGTCTGAAGCCCGTGTCTAGACATGGCCAAATGGCCATCTGATTGGCCAAATGTGAGGACGTAGCAGCGCAGTGTAGGATGTCACTGAAACTATAGAGGTCTGAAAAGCTTATTAGCTTCTTTATTAGCCGCATGTTTGCAGAACGTGTTTTGTTTGCTGTGAAAAAAAAAGTGTGGTTAGTCTTTAGACCAGGAATAAGAAAAAATATCAGGTCTAAAGTTTAGGAGATGTCCACGCTATATTACGGGGGACTTGCACAAAATGTGTGTGCTCTGTATGGGTTGAGTTCAGATCGCGAGGATGCAAACGGGTGCTTCAGCAGAGCAGCTCCCTAAATCTGCCATGTTCGAGGAGCTGATTGAGGTTGTTACTTGTGTTAAGTTACTCAAGTCTCGACTAACCTAATGATCAAAGAGCGGTCAGTTGTTAGACGCTGGAAGACCACATCCTCACCTCTGGTAGAGAACAACCTTCCCGCGGTCATTTCCCATTCTACCCTGACCTTCATACTGAGGTCTCGATGGCTTGGAAGATTCCTTACTCAGATTGAGTTCACAGACTCACAATTGTGAAGGAAACCCGCCTTACCATCAAAGTCCTGTAAGGTAACATCCAGTCTTGTGGATTAGATATAGCAGAAATTCAGGCTGGTGCGTCCCTGCATGCCCACCCTGGCAGTTCTGCAGGCGTACCAGGTTGACCTGCTCAAACAGCGATTAGCCCCTGAGGCGCTAAAAGAGCTCAGCTGGGCCACAGATCTTGCGACCAAACTGAGGCCCATGTCATCAGGGATCAATGGTTCCCTGGTTCAATTGTGTGGTAACTACTATGGTACATCAGGAAACAGAAAAGGTTTTATTCAACTAAGAACTGTCATCTCTCCTGGCCAAAAGAGTCCATAGAAAATATACCCCTCCCAGAGAGGAAGGCAGGTTTCTACAGCCGGTACTTTATTGTGCCCAAAAATTATGGGCTGCTTCTGGGTTTATATCTGAGGGGCCTGAACCATAGTCTTTGAAAATATAGGTTGACCCATACAAGATGCTGCCCCTCAAACTCATAGTGTAACAAATCCAATTTGAGGATTGATTTGTGATAATAAATTTAAATGATACCTACTTTCACATCGAGATTCTGATAGAACCCAGGAAGTTTCTCAAGGTTTGCTTTCATGGGCGAAGAATACCAATATTGAGTTCTTCCTTTTGTCCTAGCCTTGTCCCTGCACACCTTCACCTGCTGCTCCTCTGTAAGAGGACATCACATTAGGTCAGGAGCTTTCAGTCTTCAGTTAGGTCACATGACGGCAGTGGCCAATGTCATTCCATTAGGCCTACTGCACACGAGACAGTTCCTTTTCATAGTGTTCTGCTCAAAAGCAGAGGTTTTAATCCTCTAACAACAATAGGTTGCTGGAACAATTTTGAGTTCTAGAGTCCCTTTCACTTGGAAGCTTTATGCCCTGAAATGGCAGTTCTTTAAATTGTGGTGTGAACAGCGCCACTTAAACCCAGCTATCTACCCGGTTGGTTCAAAGCTGGAGTTCCTTCAAGAATGAGCGGGCCCTTGCTACACTAAAGGTCTATGTGGCCACTATTTCTGCTCGCCACATACCCTTGAATGGAGCTTCGGTTGGGAGGCACCCTCTTGTGTCTCAGTTCTTGCACAGTCCCAGATGGATGGTCGCTAGTTCCTTCCTGAAACCTAGCATTGTCCCTATAGGAACCTTAGAAAAAGCCCAATTTTAGCACTTGGGGTCAGTCACTGAGAAAATGCTGACCCTTAAAATGGTTATTTTACTAGCAATGACCTGTCTTAAGAGAGTAGAAGACCTTCAGGTCCTGTCAGTAGCCCGCTCCTGCTTAAACTGTGCTCCAGGTATGGTCAAAGTTATATTGCACCACAGACCGGACAACTTTCCAAAGGTGCCATCTGCGGTTTGCCAGCTAGTCATTTTGCAGACTTTCTTTATTCCACCTCATGAGTCTCTGGATCTGGAGCAAGAAAGTCTTCACCTTTTATGTCTGGTTTCTGCTTTAAGCAGCATCTCTCGCACTGAATTACAGACGCAATAAACCTCTCCTACGAGACGTAGAATGGCTTCGCCTCTACTTAGGGCCCACTCCACTAGGGCAGTTGCGTCTTCCAAAGCTCTTACTTGGGATACATCCTTACAAGATGTGTGTGTGTTACAGCAGATTTTTCCTTTCTGCACACATTCATAAGGTTTTACAGCCTGGCTGCGGATTCAACCCCAGGATCTCAAGTCCTTCAGAGCTGGAACTGCACTCAAAAACTGTCTGTGCAGATACACAGCCTTATTGGGCAGGCACTATCCCATGGCATGGTGGCGTTGGTATTTAAATTCCCATAGTGTCAACACCATGACGCAGAGTTGAAGTTCCAGGACGAAGAGAAACATCTCGGTTTACGTATGTAACCTGGTCCCTGAGAAGGGAATTAGACACTGTGTTACATTCTTATGCCCCGGTCATGCCTGCGCACCTCCTTCAGGCAATTATAATCTGATGACACTAATGTCAGCGTCACTACGTCCTCAGATTCGGTCAATCAGATTGGCATGTGTAGATGTGTGTCAGACAATGGCTTACACGGAAGCTTTCCTATAGCGTAAATGCCATGATGCAACTTCTCATTCCCTTGTCTGCGAATTGGGTTACATACGTAAGCTCAGATAAACTTATTTTGGTCAGTCACTGATCATCTTTATTTATGCTCTCAGGTGTAGTTTTTTTAGTTTTATAATTTTTTACATGAAATATCTTAGCATATGCATGCAATGTAATAAATTATATTAATGCATAATCATAAATAAAGAGTGGTGCAGATCTTTGTATGTATTGATTCTTATCTTAACCCTTTTTTGTGTGCATATGCTTCTACCCATGCATTTCAGTATTTGTCAGATATGTGAAATGACATCCATGCTGAAGCCAGGATTCTATTGCCTATCTCCATCCATCTGTTTCGGATGTTTGGCATGCTCTCTTGATATGAATTACTGAATGTGCCAATCATTGAGGGAACACAACCTTTCTTATGACTTGGATGAATGCAAATTTGATATAACGAATAAAACATCAACCACCTAGCCTTCATACTTTGTTTCTTTCTTCTACTGACACATAGAAACACATGTCATTTTCTTTTTGACCTCCTTCCAGATTTCCATCTCCCTGTTCATCCCACTCATCTCATTTCCTCCCTCCTGCTTCCTCTAAATTTAGAGCATGGCCAATCGCGCTCCAGAGCAACACAAACATGGATTAGAAGTGCGGTTCCCCTCTCTTACCGAGCCACCAAAACCTCTCGTAGAAATAGTGACCATAAGTATAGCTGATTTTATTTACATCTAAACTATATATGTATGGTGTGGGCTTTGGCTACATATCAGGTATCTTTACCTTCAGTGTGACCTAGATAAATCTGCAGGGCACATAGCAACTGAATCTTCTGATGAGTTACAGCTTGTTTATGTTCGCCTATCTTTAAACTCTGCCCTTGTTGGTTTGACCTCTGAAAACTCTGCACTTACAGTTGACACATAGACTTTCAGCCAGCTAACTATCACTAACGGCATTCCAATGCATGGGATAAGACACCTGAGCCTAAAGACCCCGTGAAAGTGTTTGACGAGTGTTGTTTTCTTGTGATGACGTATTTCTTTAAATAGCTATTAGCCTCTAGTTTGTCACGGTTGTGAATCATTATTTGCTTCTTGCTAAAGCTAGTCAGAAGCAGGTAGTATAAGGAGAAAGGACATTTTTATTCAGAGAATATAATAACACTACAGTTTTTTGGTCTGTTTTTCTAAAAGAGAAGGACTATAAGCTTTAAATGTGTAAATCTCCCAAGTCAATTTTTAGGTGTACATATATATATATATATATATATATATATATATATATATATATATATATATATATATATATATATATATATATATATATATATATATATATATATTAGGGCCGGGACTCGATTAAAATAAATAATCCAATTAATTAGAGGCTTTGTAATTAATTAATCGAAATTAATTGCATTTTAATTGCATATAAACATTTGACCTGAGAACAATGAGAAGTAATTTTTCACATGTATTTTTAGTATACCATTGAATAATGACTGAATACATAAGCTTAATCAACAAAATATAGTTTATTTATTTCAGTCCAGCAGTACAATGTTTGCCATTAAGTTTAGCAAAAGCATATTTGTGATATTTGAGGCTCGATGTGCTGCGGTAATACGCAAATTCCTTGTTGTATAGCTTGCACACAACCATGCTCTTGACGACGCTTCCATTCTTTTGTTTTTTAAAACAAAATTTCCCATCTACAGGGCCAAGCAAAGCAGTCTCATCAGCTTCTTCGTTCATGTTCACTCATGGTTTGCAAGGGGGTAATCTAGCGCTCGGAAAGCGTTCCACCCCTAGGGGCTGCCATTGCTAACCAAGCCATCACCTGCTGTTAGCATCCCATTGACTCCCATTCATTTTTGAGTCACGTTGACAGTGAATAACTTTACATCTGAGACCTTTAAAGACTCCATTTGTCCATTGTTTATTTCTAAAGAAACACGACAATGTATAAACATTGTCAATATTTAATTGACAATGGTTATACTCTGCTTTACTAAAGCAGAGACAATATTTATTCTTCCAGACAGTAAATCATGCGAAAATAATCTGGGATAATACAGTAAAACCTAAGGGTATTTTGGGAGGGCATTTAAACATTAGAAGCCTGTATCCAAAATGTGAAGAAATCAGAATTTTGCTAATTGGTTCCAATCTTGATTATTTGTGTCTAGGTGAAACATGGTTGCATGATACAATTCCTACCTCAATGATAGATGTGCCTGGATATAAGTGCTATAGAAAGGACAGGGTAACTGGTAGAGGAGGAGGAGTACTGGTTTACATTAGAGACTCCTTTAATACCAAGGAAGTACAATTAGATGAATCTATATCAACTGAAAGTCTATGTGTTAATGTGGTTTTATCTTCACGCATGATGTTTAACATTCTTGTGGTGTATAATCCACCATCTAGTTGCCTAGAAACCTTTTATCAAAATTTGGAAAAAATTCTTAAAACTTTCAAACCAAAGAGTGAGATGCTTATTTATGGCGATACTAATGTTAATTGGTTAAATAAATCCACTAGAAAACGACTTAAAGAACTTACATCAAAATATGACTTTCATCAATTTGTAAATGGACCCACTCGCTTGACAAAAACATCGCAGACAGCAATAGATTTAGCTTTCTCAAATAAGCCGGAAAGAGTATTAAAAACATATAATTTGGTGTGTGGCCTATCAGACCATAACATGATATTAATTTCTAGAAAACTCTCAAAAAAACGTTTAAATGAATATAAATATGACCGGAAAGCCACCAAGTTAATAATCCCTCGCAAGGATCTTATTAAATTTGAGAAAGAGTTAGCAAACATTAATTGGGATGAAGTCTCCAAACATAGTCAAGTAAACGAGTGTTGTGATATATTTACTTCTACATTGAGTAATACTTTGAATAAGTTCTTAAAACAATGTAAAAGGCCACAGAGAAAAGTACAGCTTCCATGGGTTAGTGATACAGTTCGACAGCTGATTAAAAAAAGAGATTTTTCTTTAAAAACCTATCTTAAAACCAGATATGACACAGATCTGATGTTATTTAAAGGCTTACGAAATCAAGTAGTAAAAGAATTGCGTAACTTAAAAGCAAATTATTATATGAATATTTTAACTGAAGCTAAAGGAAATTGTAAAGCAAAGTGGAAACAAATTAACAGTCTAATTAAACCTAATGTAAATACAAATCATTTGACTGAACTAAATTGTGAAGGAAAAAATATAGCAGAACCTGTCCAAATTGCAAATGCTTTTAATAATTTTTTTATTGAATCAGTACAAGATCTTGCTTCTAATTTTTTAGACGAAGAGCTTAATTTAAACACATTGTCATCAGCAAATGAGAATACCTTTAAAATTAGAGAAGTGGATCAGGCAGTGGTACTGAAAGCTATTTCAGACCTGAATATTAATTTATCCAAAGACAATTACAACATAGATGCAACTTTTCTTAAAAAATATTCTCAAAATGTAATTTTACCTTTGACCCACATTATAAATGTCTCTATTCGAACTGGAGTATTTCCAGATGCTTGGAAAAAAGCACTGGTTAAACCCATCCTGAAGTCCGGGGATACCACAGATGTTAGTAACTATAGACCTATAAGTCTGGTTCCGGTAATGTCAAAAATAATAGAAAAAATTGTTTCAGGACAGCTAACCCAATATTTAGAAACACATCAGTATATCCACCCTCAACAGTATGGTTTCAGACAGAACCATTCCACTGAATCAGCCATCTGTGCATTGTTGGAAAATGTTGTGCAGCCGCTTGATCGAGGAAACATCGTGGGTGTAGTATTCCTGGACTTAAAGAGGGCATTCGACACCGTAAACCACAGCCATCTTATCTCAAGACTGTCCTCGTATAATATGTCACGCCAGACATTATTATGGTTTGCGTCATATTTACAGGGTCGCGAACAATGTGTGGTGATTGATCATATAAAATCTGCCCCTTGCAAAATTAAGACCGGAATCCCTCAGGGAACCATACTGGGGCCTATCCTCTTCAGCCTGTATGTGAACGAGCTGCCAGAAGTGTGTCCTGAAGTTGGCCTTCAGATGTATGCCGACGACACAGTGGTTTATGTGTCCGGTAAAAGCCCTGTTGTTATTGGCAATACACTGACTAAAAGTCTTGAGAAAGTATCTAATTGGCTTAATAAATCATGTTTAACACTTAATCTGAGGAAAACGAAATCTATGTGTTTTTCTATAAAAAGAACACGGATAACAAATGATCTTAACATAAAAATAAATGGTGAACTTATTGATCAGGTAGAACAAGAAAAATATTTAGGAGTAATTTTAGATTCTCAGCTAAATTTTAAAAGTCATATTAAGAAGATTTCAAGAAAAATGAAAACAAGCATGAACTGTTTCAGAATGATCAGGAGCCATTTGACATTTGAATGTGCACATGTGTTTCTGAACGCTATGATCCTGTCTCACCTGTCATACTGTACTACTGTTTGGTCCCTGACTAGCCAAACTACTCTAAAGCCTATTGAGAGGCTTTATAACCGTGCCCTAAAAATTTTAGATAACAAGCCTATTCGATTTCACCATTGTTACATTTTAAGTAAACATAAACTCTTAAATTTTGTTAATTTTGTCAATCTTAGACACATAACGTTGTTTTTTAAATGTTTGACTGGACTAGCACCTGAACCATTGTGTAAATTTGTCAACAGATTAGAATTTTCTCGATCAACAAGAGCAGCTACATGTGGAGACTGTAAAGTTCCCTTTTGTAAAACATCTTTTGCCCAAAATGTTTTTTCTGTGAAAGGAGCTAACCTGTGGAATCGGCTTCCAACACATATAAAATTTTTAACTAAACTGTCCGCCTTTAAAAAAGTTACAAAAACTTGGTTTTTACAGCAGCAGAAGTGTAATCATGCCATATGAGGGGAATATATGAAATGTGACTTGTGTAAGTTTAAAGACATGTGCTTATCGGATACATTTATCTTTCTTGGAGCTAACTGGTTTCTGGACATTTTTTATTTATTTATTTATTTTATTTTATTTATTTTTTTTTTTTATTATTTTTTTTTTTTTTTTTTTTTTTTTCTTGTGTGTGTGGTTATTTCTTCATTGTCTTAATCTGTTAAAAAGCCTTTCTAGGGACAGGTGTTGCGAATTAGCCCTGGCTAAAAACACTGTGATACACGCAACGGATTATTCTTTATGTAATAATCTTTGTCGACTTTGTATCTGTCCCTATTCAAATAAACAATAAATAAAAGGCTCCATTACCTTGTATCTTACACTATCGCCCCGCAGAAGCTGTTTTTGTAAAAATAGGCTAACGATTGCGTCATAACCAACGCGACCCTGTCGCACAGTTGAGAAATTACCGTATAGACCCGAGGAGACGCTCACAGGCAATCTTTTACTGTCTATGAGACAGTCGGGGGGACGTGGAGACATAAAGTCTGATAAAGTCAAGGGGGAAGAATGGGGAGAAGCCGATAGTGAGCCAAAAGCAACGGGAGAAAATATTTAAACAACGTGATTCAGCTTTCACTTTCCACATCTACTAGAAGACCTACAGCTGTCAGACAGGAGGCTCACGTCACATCTACGTCGTCAAGCTCAGTCTGAGCCTGCGCAGTTCGCTCAGCCATCAGGAAGTGAGTGCCCCTAGGTTGACTTCATTCTTTCGCCGTTGACGTCAATGGGATCGCTCGGTCCATTTCTTTAACTGTCTATGATGGTTTGTTGTTGTCGTGACTCCGGAGCGCTAGTTGGTGTTCCAGTATAATCGGTCCGTCGAAACTCATTCATTGAAAAACGTTCCGCGGTGCAAAAATAAGTGTGGTTAAATTATTATTATTTTTTTTTTGCGTAATTAATTAACGCGTTAAAGTCACGTAATTAATTAATCTTAATTCATGCGTTAAAGTCCCGGCCCTAATATATATATATATATATATATATATATATATATATATATATATATATATATATATATATATATATATATATATATATATATATATATATATATATATATATATATATAGTAAAGTCTAGTAAAGTCATTGGATAGTAAAGTCTCCATTGTACTGTATGCACACTTAAGAATCTTGGAAGAAGTTGTAGTTAGTAGCATATTTATTAGTTTTTGAGTATATATATATATATATATATACTCAAAAACTAATAAATATGCTACTAACTACAACTTCTTCCAAGATTCTTAAGTGTGCATACAGTACAATGGAGACTTTACTATCCAATGAGGACATTGGAGAGGAGTTGTGAATAGAGTTCTGCAGTGATGGTGTATTTTTGTAGGCCTAAATCCAGCACCTCTGTTTTCAATATATTTTCATGCTTTATGCTATGACATTAAATAAATCAGTGATATCCCACTGTGAATTCTAAAGCTTTTATTTGACTTGAAAAAGCTGTCACTAGGTAATAAGTGGCTAAATGAGACTACAGGGGTTTGGGGGACATTAAACGTCCTCATACAACTCATCTAGTCCACCTCCTCAGCCGTGTGTTCATAATCGTGCTCTTGCAAACCACTTCAAACATTCAAAAAAAAAATTTTTTTAATAAAGACCGAAAGAGTTATTATGACAAAGTGTTACATTTATAATACACACATTCATACTATATAGAAGATAATTTTTAGCAGTTGTGAAGTAATTATTATTGAAAATATGTACCTCAAGAGAGTATGTAATTTCAAACACAGCCTCTGGAATTTAAGCAATGCAACTGAGGCTGCAGGTCACATTTATGCTGGTGTCCCAATTCAGAGGCTGCATCATTCGAAGGCCCGTGTCACTGTGACGCGACGAAGGCTGTCCTGTCCCAGTTCGAATGCTCCATCAAATGCAGCCTCTAAATGCAGTCTTTGTTTCCTGTGAAATGAATGGATCAGACAGATGGATCCTTCGCATCCTTGCCAGAATTCATTGCACACCAGTGACAAAAGGATTTGAAAGGAAAGAACTTGCCAAATTGCCCTTTTGTAAATTCAAGTTATGGTTTTCAGCCCTACGGTTGCAGAGATAGCTCAACACGCTGCAAATGAAGAGAACCTTTGCAAAACACGCTGCAAAATTTCTCAACACATGCAAATAGAGAATTGTGCTGCAAATACTCACAACACATGCAAATAGAGAAATGTGCTGCAAATACTCACAACATGCAAAAATGTTCTGCAAAAGTGATAATGATGATTAGTCTACTTTTATAATTTAATTAATATTTAAATTTGCCCTGTAATAATTTATAGCGTAATAACTCCTAACTCCTCATTAAAAATAATAATAAAAAACTTGTTTAACACCTACATCCTTCGCATTTTTTCCGACATGTTGAAGTAGAGCTCTCCTCTCACGCAGAGTTTAGTTTCACTGTCTGCAGGGATAACTGGTATTTGAAACATAAAATCAAGTTATATATATACTAAGTTTTATATATAATTTATTATTAATAGTTGATTAACGCAAAATAATCATGCTGACACAGACCTCAACGAAAGTGTTATTAGGGAACATCAACAAGTGACGTGCCTGGCTGCCAACCACCGTAAAACAAGAGAGAAGAAGAAGTAGCCTACCTGCTGGGTTCGCTAGCTGGGTTTGTTCAGTGTTTACTCTTCAGTGGTGTGCACCTGAAAGGTGAGTTTTTTGTTTTGTTTTGTTTATCTTAACATTCTGATCGCGTTATGAGTAGGCCTATTTGCAGCGCGTTTCTGTATTTGCATGTGAACTTTTACAGTGCATATGTTGTCTGATGAAGATTGATGAAGATGTTTTCTTTATTTGCTGGTGTTTTTTTTTCTATTTACATGCGTTTTCTTCAGTCACTGCGCGATGAGCTCTCTCATTCTCTCTCAGTCTCTCTCTCATCTAATGATACAAATGCAAAACTTTTTAAAGCGGATACAATTTTGGCTTAACTTATACATGCGATTACATATAGCTTACTTTTTATTATATACAGAAATTGACGGTTTTAGACAGTTTGTAAACACTATTTTCAAGCAGTGTAATATAACTTCCAAAAACGCCAGTAAAAACATTGCTGATGGGGTTAACGTTTGATCCTAAACTTCTTGTTTTATTGAAGTATTTTAAGGCTGCTGTTTGTGGGGTGGACAGGACAGGAGAGCTTTTGGTGCTGATTTATATAACTCAGTTTGATGACAGGCGCACAGGTGATATTTTATTGCCTGATACTTCTCTGAAAGGTATGTACACGATGCCTAAGACTAAATATTCTTATGGACAAGTGGATGGACAAACTCACACATAAATGAGGACCCTCAGTAAGCATTTTTTATGAAAATGAACAGAGAGAATTGTTTCTTTCAGTCATGTCCTTCCCTTGAGCAAGGCACAAGCATTAATGTGTTACCTTCTTTCATTTGACTCTATTTGTGTGTGTGTGAGTGCGCGTGTGAGAGAAATGAATCTGTCTCCTGAAGGCTTGTGAGGGCATTGGGCTGACTACCTAGACACCATTTAAGGCCTTTTAAGATGCTTCATTTTTCATTAAATCATGTTAAAAAAAAATTGTATTTTTATGCATATACGTTATGTGCTATTAGTATTGCTTTGCTAGCTGAGCCAAATGCTATTGCTAACATCAAGGAATGAGTGCTTTACATTGAGTTGCTGTGGGTGAAACCTTTCAAATGGTCTAACGAATTTTCTTAAAAGACTAAAGAATATATATATATATATATATATATATATATATATATATATATATATATATATATATATATATATATATATATAAAACCTAAAGGATGTCAACAGTGGTTACCAGGTGATCATAAAGGCACTCCATCTATGTACAGCCATCTCCTTGGATACACAATTTGTACTAGTCCCATAGTTGCAGACTGGAAAATAATGATTAAATTAGAAGAAGGCGGTTTCTTTGTCATGTCAAAAATATGTGTGTATAGACTGTGGCGTATCAAATTCCTCCTCTAGTCCCCTGGGTCTTCCCTTTGACCCTTCTCTGTCATCCTAAATCCATCCACATAAGCACATAGAGGCAATGCACACAAAGCCAAAAGGCAGAGCATTATGAATATATCATATATTAGATATGAATCATGCATACAAAGTTACAAATAAACATGAAAATATGCTGCAGTCCTAACTGCTAACAGTATGCACACAGATCTCAGTTTTAGACATTCATAGAATATATCATATTTTATTTTACCAAAAAAAGTTTTTTCACACACGCACACACAATTTTATATATATATATATATTTATATTCATAATATAATATATATTTAATCGATTTTTTTGTCTTTTCTGGTGAGGTTTTTAGGTATACGTATTGCTCCCCTGGAATGAATGCCTTTCACTTCTGTATTGTGTCTCTTTCTTTTTCTCTTTTTGACTTCTAGTCTCAAAAGCAGTTCATTATAATTTGTTATCCCATCGTAACAATATTAAGACTGTTAATATGATAAATAAATCAAATATATTTATATGAAGACTTAACTACTTGTACACTTACGGTTACAATGAAAAATTCCACAGGTCTAAATATTATCAATCTTTGTAAAAACAAAATAAAAATGTCATAATAGTAATAGTCGCCACACTCTCACAGAATTAACACATGCTTGACACTGAATGACATCATGAAATATTGTGTCAACATGTGCAAGGAAAAAAAAAATCACAGTTTAGTTCATCATTGGAAAGGAAATAAATAAAAATGGATACTTCTGCGAAAAAAATAACTTGATAAAAATGTATAATGTATAAGTGAACTCATCGATAACAATTACCATAATAATAATAATTTAAAAAAAAATACAACAACTATATTGGAATGCTAAATAAGTTACAGGAATAACCTGATGATAAAGCACTGGAATTGAAAGAGCTTGAAGAACTGAAAGATCACCATCACACACATCGAGTATTTCAACATGAATCAATAAGAAGTGCGGATGGAATTCTGTTACTCAAGTCACCATGTTCAAAAACGGTAATGGAGAGAAAAAAGAGGATGTATTGCCTTCTTGTTCACCTTTTTTGTCTTGTGAGCAGACCTTATTTCGTTTCTCAGCCCTTTCTTGCTCTTTTTGTCTCCCCCGTTCTCCCCCTTCTTGCTTTACTTGCAGTTCGTGTAATCGCTTGTTTTCCCCGTCACTCTCTTCCCTCCCCCCTCAAGCCTTTTGTTACACAGGTGTTGTTCTCCTGTTGAGAGTGTTAGTGTTTGAACTATCTCCTTTTCCTAGTCGATCCAAGGTTCCCAGCCCTCGATCCCTCTCCATGGTGGCAGAGGAGCCGGCAGATAGCGGGGGCTGCTGGGGCCCGGAGGAAGACGAGGTATTGAGGGTGGCGTTGGCCGAGGCAGCCAGGTTCGACTTGGAAAGAGAAGGCAGCGTTCCCGTCATGAGTGCTCCACCGCCTCCCTCCTTCGTCGGAAAGTAATTGTGCAGCTGGTAGAGAGTGGCACGGTCGACTGTGCCGTACATGGGTGGCTTACCTTCCCTGCCCAGCGTGTACATCGATATATCTCCCATCCCTCCTCCAGAGTGCGTATGTGGATTGGGAAGCGTGGCTACTGAAAACGGTGGCGGGCCGGCGGCCAAGGGTGGGCCGAAGTTCTTGGGAGCAATGGCAGAGGTGGGGGACTGTTCGCGGGAGCGGGTCGGTTCCGCCGTGGAGCGCGAACTGGAGCGGGAGGAGCGCCGGCGGAAACGGTATCCCGGCAAGCGTAACACGGCGGAGGTTGTGCTGCGGAAGAGGTCAGTGCGCGAGCGGCAGCGCAGTTCTTTGTTGCGCTCGATGTATATGTTGACAGCCAGCACGCCCACTACTTCCGCCAGGATGAACGACAGGCCGCCGAAGTAGAAGGACCAGCCGTAGGAGTAGTGCCACTTCTTGTCCTCGTCCTTTTTAGGAGAGATGTCACTGAGCGCAGCAGAGATGTATACAATGACACCTATAATGTTGCTCAGACCTAGGTGAATTCAAGACAAAAAGTTTTTTTTACCCATTAGTTTAGGTCAACAGATTTATTTATACAAAGCAAGGACTCACAGAATCTGGAGGCAATTTACTACGAATGAATCGCGACAACTGATGCTGTAGTTAATAAAAATAAAAATAACATAAAAAAAAGAATAACAATTTAATTTAATTATTTAAATATTTTTAATATTTGTATATTTACTTAAATAATACAATGTATTTGTATATAAAATCCGATGCACAAAAGTGCCACAACATTTTTGTGAATTCACCTCATCACAAATGTCTAAATTTGGATGCTATAATTGTCATAATGAGAAATGTTACCTGCCACTACAAACAAAATGCCTGCTCCCAAAATGATGTGTCTTTTGGTTTTGTAGAACCGACTAGACGCCACACAAACTCCACCTAGCAGCAATAATATGGCACTGAGGATAGGAAATATACTGGAGGCCCTGACTACACCTGAAAAAAAGAACAAAAAATATGTTTAAATTCATTGTTTTCCCCATACCTCTATATTCAGAATGCAAACGTCATCAAATAATCCAAAACTATGCACAAATATACTCACGTAACAGGTATTCTGCAGCATCCTGGTCATAATCAGCATCCTCTGGGAAATGATTAATCTGGGAACACACTCCTCTCTTCAGTCCTAAAGAGAATGAGAGGGAGATCCTTCAAATACGTCACCATATGTTCTGGTTTCTGAACAAACTAAATAAAGTAGCACTTAGCATTGGTGATTCAGCACTTGCTTTGGCGACTTGCTTGAGTTCAGCCTGCGACACTCCAAAAACCAAGGCTCCCCCTTTTTCTCTTACAATTTCCTGACTTATTTCTCAACGTCACTGTAAATAAAAATTGATAAAAGGCCAAAAGATTTTTTTATTATTATTTTTTTAATGGAGTTCAGCCAAGCAGTGGGTGAGTTTTTTTGTTCTAAATGGATTCAGAGTAGATGTCAATGGCTGTGAGTCACCCCAGGTCAAAGACGTCATGCGGTGCTCTCTCTCGTGTGATATAAACCATTCACTTTAGACATGCACTGCATATGTCCAGTCTTCCAGTGCTTGCTGTCTTAATTTTATGCCAGGGTTATTATCGTTAGCCCAAGGTGTTTTCACACATTTGTGAAATGGTAAATTGCGAAAGAGAACCAAACCATGAAGAAAATGCAACATTGTAACAAAATAGTCCTTGTTCGGAACAAAGCAAATGATCTAGGTTTGAAACCCCTTTAGAGCGTGTTCACACTTCCACAAAAAAGTGCTTTATGATGTATATTTAACAACAGAACCTAATAAACATCTAAACAGATTCGGTGTGCTGAACTAAACGTGCTTGATGTATGTGTGTACATCGTCCATGGTGTGCAGTCCATTTTTTGTTTGATTTATTTTCTTTTCTAGATGCTTTTTACAGAACTTTTATTAGGCCTATTAAGGATGCTAATGTTAAAATGAAGCTGTTTTTCCTGCACCTTTTTTTTTCAGCAGGAACACAGAATCAACCATTCCAAACTAAGTGAAATAATGGGAACTTCACAATTCCAAAAAGTCCAATATAACCATTTTATTTAAATGCATGCATACAGTGCAAGCAGTGTAGTTATATTCATGAACAAATGACAAAAAAGCACTGCAGCCTTCTAGTCATGTTAGTTGTATTAAATCTTAGCATGACATGACTATTATATTATTTTCTTTTACAATAAACAGTTAATTCTGGTTCTCAAATCTTTCTCCAGTTATGCAATATTCTACCAGTATCACCACAGGAACAGTTTTACTGTTTGTATCACTCCGCTTGTTGCAGTTCTCTCACAGCAAGGGTCATGGCAAAATCTCATACTCTCCTGAGTAGGTACTTATTTTGAATTAATGAATTACTATGAATGTAATTGTTTTTTGCCTACTATATAGTAGGGAAGTATGCGATTTCAGTTGCAGCCTGTAATTTTACAAATACTAGCGTTGTTGTGTTACCGAATGTAGTTTTAGGAGTTCTTAAAGGAGTTATTTAGACCTCAAATATGTGACTTATATATAAACATAGCAGATGTGAGATCCAGCCTGTCAGCGCCGTTCAGCGCTCATGTACACTCCAATAACCGCTTCATCTCAGCCAATCCTTCAGGAATTTACTGCTAGCTCTCTAAATAGTATTTAATTATGAGGTATAAATCATTTTGGATACATCAAATGGCCAATTTTTGGTCTTATTCATCTATTGTTCCTGAGCAAATCCGAATTAACTAAAAACATTTGCTTATTTATTTCCTATTGTAAAAAAGCTTCTTTTATAATGGCTAATGTCGTATATTTAAATATATATTTTTTCAATAAATATTATTTTATATAACATGCCATATTTGGTATTGAGAAAGGGTCCGTTAGTGATTGGGATTTCGACTTCAGTGATAGTCAAGCTATATTTTTACACCACTAGATAGCAACAAAGACTGTCTTTATGAGTAAGTTAGTAATACTTTTATATTGAAGGATGAAACACATTTGTAAACAAGACAAGTTATAAATGCATTGATTAGTGCTTTCATGGGAAATTCCCTTAACTGTTAAAAAGACAAAGACATCGCTTTCCTGAGTGAAAGCTGATTTCCTGAGTGGATAGGGAAACTGATACAACAAGCTTTCATGAAGCAACTCGGTGTTCCCTTTATAACTAGTTCTAAAGTGATGTTGAATTACCTTGCAAACCGTACAAACTTGAGATTTGAATTCATGCCGGAAGACACAGTTGCTGTTTCTTATATTTACACGTTTGTGCCGTTGAATTGTTGCATGGCTCTAGCCTATATCAGTACGACCTGCAGCCTCATGTATGAATCACAGCTGTGCTGAGAGCCATATCGCATGGTTACAAGTGTGATATTGTATTGTATTATATTACATTATATTAATAGTACAATTACATTTAATTTGAAATATATATCAGTTTATTACAAAGAGTAAGAAAAGCTGTGTTATACTCTAGCTTCAGGTGCAATTAAAATCTGAATAACACAGATTTACGTGTATGTACAGCTGGCTTATCAGAGATGTATAATCTGGGTCTGTATAATATGTGTTTATTGTATTTGAACTGGTTTTGAGAATGACACACTTGGCATTGCTTGAGGATCTCGAAAGGTTGTAAAGGAAAGCATCAGAAAGCCCTTATATGGACAATTGATTTAGGTGTGTTTTATGCAAACGACTAACCTAACGCTCATTTAAAATACTCCAGATTCACTAACATTAGAACGAGGTTAAGCAAAAATTCATATGCACAACAATGTGTTGCTAATTATTTTTCATGAGAAGTTCTCCTGTGCATACAAAAATGAAATAATCTATGCAATTTTCAGTGAATGACACCTAATGTCTGACTCACTTACTGAGCGTATATGTTATGTTATATGACAATGCATATAGTTATATGAGACTTTTGCAACAGAACTATTATTGCACAAAATTACAAATAATATTTTAATTAAAGCATACACTATATTGCCAAAAGTATTTGGACACCCCTCCAAATCATTGCATTCAGGTGTTCCAATCATTTCCATGGCCACAGGTGTATAAAGTAAATGCATGCTGAGGAACACATTGCGCAGAAGTCACCAAATTTCTGCAGATTAGATAGCTACAGACCTCCACACTTTGTGAGGCCTTCAGATTAGCTCAATAACAGTGTGTAGAGAGCTTCATGGAATGGGTTTCCATGCCTGAGCAGCTGCATCCAAGCCTTACATCACCAAGTGCAATGCAAAGCGTTGGATGCAGGGGTGTAAAGCACGCCGCCACTGGACTCTAAAGCAGTGGAGACATGTTCTCTGGAGTGACTAATCAGGCTTCTCTGTCTGGCAATCCGATGGCCGAGTCTGTGTTTGCTAAGATAATGGTACTTGCCTGACTGCATTGTGTAAGTGTAAAGTTTGGTGGGGTGGGGGTTATGGTGTAGGTTTTTCTCTCTCCAGGGGTTAGCCTTGGCGCCTTAGTTCCACTGAAAGGAACTCTTAATGCTTCAGCATACTAAGACATTTTGGACAATTTCATGCTCCCAACTTTGTGGGAACAGTTTGGGGATGGCCCCTTCCAACATGACGTGCACCAGTACACAACGCAAGGTCCATAAAGACATAGATGAATTAGTTTGGTGTGGAGAAACTTGACTGGCCTGGTGCTTCCCATAAACACACTGCTAAACCTGAAAGCCTTCCTACAAGAGTTGAAGCTCTTATAGCTGCGAATATGGAGTTGGCCCATCCTTAAAACCTATGAATTAAGAATGGGATGTCATTAAGTTTCATGTGCAATTTTGTACTTTTGGCAAAATAATGGAAGATGGAGCCATAGCCTTCGGGTTGTAACCGAAGCCCTTCAGGTGACCCAAGTCTGAGTCCTTGGTCATTTCCACTGTCCCTATCTTCCCTTGACAATGTAATCCAATGAAGAAATAAAATACCCCAAAATATAGCTTTAAAACAAACAACAATAAAAAACATATAGTGGACAAAGCAATTATGTAAGACACACTAATAATAAATTTGTCTGCTCTATAGGCAGAGAGCCAAAGTGAGCAATATAATAAGTCAAAATGACTGTTATTGTATGGTTTGATTATTCTGCAAATGGAATGAGAGCACTGCAGGCACCTTTGACCTGCAATGACTCATCACATAATCATAGCCACTGACATGTATACTCTTCTAGGTTTATAATGCAAATGGAAAAAATGCAGCCTCTTGAGACCTGGCTGTAACAAAGGAGGTGATGTGTACTGTTAAAACAACTAGCTTAACTTGAATACCCCGCATTGCAGAGCCCACAGGGTAAAAGGATCTGGAGACAACTCTTCCCACAATGCCTTTGGTAACTTTAAAGTAGCCCAAAGCTAGACAGTGAAATCAGTTTGTCCTAGGTTCTGCCTCAGTGCCTTTGTTTTTTCTTCTGTAGCACAGGACTGTATATCACAAGCATGTAAAAGTATCCTGATCCTTTTTTTTCCTTTTTTTCTTTTTAGATAAAGTTACATGGTTTATTTCAAATTTTTACATCATTTTTTGGAGTAAATCAACCTAACTGCATTAAGTTACACCAATGCACGTCATTTTCAGTCAAGGAGAAAGAGATACTCAGGAAGCTAACAAGATCTCCATTCTCAAGTTGACATTTGTAGACTGCAATTTTGAAAAATGTATTGTTGAAGCTGATTGTGATCATGTTACAATGGTTTTGTGAAAATTTGCATCTTTAATATTTTTATTATGTGGTAGCCATTTTGTAAAAGTGACAAGGCATTGGATGACAGGCTATTTTGTGAAATAGCCTTTATTATTAACACTCTTTTTTACCATTGATGATAATAAATGTTTCTTGAGCACCAAATCAGCATATTAGGGTCATATGACAGTGAAGACTGGGGTAATGATGCTGAAAATTCAGCTTTGACCTCATAGGAATTAATTGCATTTTAAACACAAAATAGGTATCTTAAAATGTGATACTATTTCACAGTGTTAAATGTAGCCTTAATGAGCTACAAATAAATCAAATAAATGTAGCCTTAATGAGCATAAGAGACTTCTTTCTAAATCATTAGAAATCGTAACTCTTTCCCCATCAGCATTTAAAAAAAAATTCTTCCACGGCAGCATTTTTGATCACTTTTACAAAAATGTCACAACAACAACAAAGCATTTTATCTTAGCTTCATGTATTCTTTTTTTATCAACACTTGAATGTTCTTTTTTAACACTTGAGATTCATTTCTCTCTTCTGCAGATTATTACATGATTTAAAAATATTTAGAATTTAAACAAATTTACATTGGAAGAAGAAAAAAGCTTTCTATGAAATAGGACTACTTAAGGAAAAAAAATTATATTCAATACAACTAAATGTTGTGACGTTAGTTTAGTTGATATATAGAGAGAATTTAACATTTAAGCTTCTTTTTTTAATAGCTTTATTTATTGATTTTAAAGCTTATTTGTATGACTTTATATAGGCTATTTATATTAATTTTAACAAAATGCCTATGAATGATTAATTAAATAAAATAATATATTTGTAGTTGATTGAGGGTATTATAATTACATCAATTATATCTAAATCATTCAAAATGAAAGCATTGTTAAAAGCCAGACGCTTTACTCTTTAAAAACCATTTGCTATGTGGTGACCTTTAATTTGGAGCAGAAACAGGGAGATTGACTTTACTGCATCAGAAGTGTGTCACTTTACTCACAGCTGATTGGTCCAATCTCAGTTTGAGATATCTTATCCAGAACCAGGGGCGTAGCACCAAATTTTGGGCCCTGGGTACAAACCATCTTGCTGGGCCCCCGTACCATGTATGTGTATGTATAGAAAACTGACTTCTAAGGCCCCCCCCCCTGCCTCGGGCCCTGGTTACTCAGTACCCTTTATCCCCCCAGTCCCACGCCCCTGTCCAGAACATAACCTGCCCTGGAGCAGGTTAGCCATGAAACGTAAGTTACTATGGCGATGAACACAGCTAAAAGACAAACTATTTTAACGGTACCTAAAACCCAGGATTGGCACAAATTAAAGGGCTATTTCAGTGCTGGGAAGATGAATCTGTATTTAAAACTGGGTCATTAATGTAGTAGAAATGTGAAATTATTTTTTTATTTGGTGCTGTCTATACTGAGAAAAGAAAGAAAATGTATTTTTGTCTCACGGGGATGAAAGACAACAATTCCCAGAATGCTTCGCTGCCCCACAAGGCCACTCCCAAAGCCACCGCTACTGAATTACTGTGACTGGTGAGAACTGAGGTAATCGTGTCCGCGGTGGTCTTTCACAGCGCATGTTCAGTCTGGCGTGTTTTCAGTTCATGCCTTTGGAAGCTTAACTTTTAATAGGAATTAATTTGAGAAGTTAAAACACTTATATTGCTCAGCATCGCTTCATTTACATGAATGCCCTCTGCTGCCCGAGCTAAGCTGTGAGTGCGATCTCCCATCCCCCATGCGCGGGTTGAAAACATATAATGGAAAGCCATATGCTAATCGCTGAAGTGACCCTTTAAGCTTAAACATATCTGGCTAGCCAGCTAAACCGGCTTCATGGTATAGGCCCCTGGCCTGGACCTTACGTTATGTTTAATTGTGTGTTAGATTGTATAACACAAGCTCAAATCCAACCATTATCCTTTCTGCAGTATAACTTCCATGAATCACTTGTGCAAACTGTATAGGTGGGGGCTTCATTCATGCATCATTTCCCCCTCACATCCATACATACATTACATGACCCAATCCTTCGCCCCCGCACACAAACACAGATGTTCACTTACCTTCCAGGCAGCAAATTCTCCAGAGACCAGAGTGGGTAAGAGCTCCAGGATCCTTCTTGTCCTTGTTGTGTGGGTCATCCTGAGAGGAGTTGGCAGTGCTGTTGCAGATAAAGGCCCG
The DNA here is from genome assembly GCF_024679245.1 of Pseudorasbora parva. Lineage (NCBI taxonomy): Eukaryota > Metazoa > Chordata > Actinopteri > Cypriniformes > Gobionidae > Pseudorasbora > Pseudorasbora parva. The sequence continues at coordinate 32,500,692 of NC_090190.1, read as the reverse complement.
AGCGTACAGCCAGTAGTCCGTGCCAATGGCCACGGTCATCAAGGCGAAGGCTGCGAATGCACCCACAGTGGTGAGAAGCACCTGAATTCCCCGCTCGCACCACACCATGGCTGGAGTCATAAACAGAAAAACAGCTGTGGTCAAACGAGGGGCTAAGAGAGTGTCAACAGGAACCTCGGTGAAGTGGACACAGTTGAAAAGATGGGTATAAATAAAAATCATAAAGAAAGCTTGTAATCGGAGCCCTAGGTTACAGGAAGAAGTAGATGAGATATGAGTGTGTGATTCTGCTGAACATATCAAGTGTTGAAAGATCAGTTGACCAGGACATTTTGAACCCAGATGCACAAATTGTCATCAGTTCCCAAATATAGGTTTCTAGGATCATGACCAAACGCCTATGCAACATTGGAGAATAATGCGCATTTCAGAATATAATAAATAATAGTAAGGTGATATATTTTAGATTATTACCAAATTGCTCTAGGTTCTTTATTGGTCTTGAAAGATTATCTTTCATTCCACAAAAGGGTTCTTCAGATTTTTAGAATGTTCTTCACACGAAGGTAAAAAAAGGCTTCTTGAACGGTTGATTGAAAGGTTCCTTGGGGAACAGAAAATGGTTATTCTATGGCATTGACGCTAAAACATCCATTTGGATCCTTTATTTTTTTAAAGTGTAGTCCCATTGGGAATGTGTAGTTGCCAGGCAGCTATTGTGAACAGTCACGAGAGTTGTAATTGAGATTTCTTTGCATGGATAGATCACTTATTTGGAGCAATTCAAGCATGTTGATATGGATGAAAGATACTTTTGGATACGGTCCACTGCTTTCTGGTAGAAGATTAGATGGGTTTGTGATTAATAAAGCTAAATATGTAAGCCAACTGCATGTTTATGGCAACAAAAAAACAAAACAAAAACAACATTCACAAAAAGAGCCCAGACATAGTTATATTAAAAGGATAGATCACCCCAAAATTAAAAATCTGTCATCGTTTACTCATCCTGATGTTGTTCCAAACCTGTTTGAGTTTCTTTCTTTTTTTCATTCTTTCTAAGTTGTCATTACAAAATAACACAATGAGCTGAAGCATGAAAAAAAGGTTGAATTATTATAAAAATTGTACAGCCAGTCATTTTTACAAATATAAATATATTTTAATAGATTAGCTTCAATATACTATATCTTGAATATTATTTATATAATTATTTATAATATAATTCTCTCTCTCTCTCTCTCTCTCTCTCTCTCTCTCTCTCTCTCTCTCTCTCTCTCTCTCTCTCTCTCTCTCCATATGTATAATTTATAGATTATATATATATATATATATATATATATATATATATATATATATATATATATATATATAAATGTTATGTTGTACTAAAACATTTTAGCTAGTGCATAAAACTAAATTTATATATATATATATATATATATATATATATATATATATATATATATATATATATATATATATAATATTTAAGATATATTTAATTTATGGATTATTTATTATACACTAAGAAATGCTGGGTTAAAAACAACCCAAGTTGGGTTGAAAATGGACAAACCTAGAAATTTGGTTCTTTAAATGGGTGTATTCAATGGGTTCAAACAAGCCAGTTTCTAGGTTTGTTCATTTTCAACCCAACTTGGGTTGTTTTTAACCCAGGATTTTTAGTGTATAATAAATAATCTATAAATTAAATATCTTAAATATTATATTATATTATATATATATTGTTTAGTCTAATCCACTATAGGTAAAATGTTTTAGTACAACATAACATGTCTTTGTGATCTGAGTGACATGAAAGTAGCACCGGCATGTTACCACAACGGTAAACTACACAATTTAGCAGACATTATTATAAACATATTTTACTGCTCCACAATTGACCAATCAGGTGTTCCAGATACAGCGCTGAGTAATAAAAGAACACAATGAACTCAATCATCAGAAACCAAACATAATGCATGAGCATTACGAAACACTTCTGGAGTATCTAAAGACGTGTGTAAAAAAGTTCCCTGATCAGACAACAGTAAGCAGAAAACGATGCTTTCATACAGGAACACACTGAGACCCACTCAGAGCATTTCACTAAACATGATGACAAGCATCAGACACGGTGGTCTCTGCACGGCACCGGCGGCCATTAATGAGATCTGATTACCTGGAGGAATGTGTCTTCCCTTCCCATCCATCCCTGCAGCGCTCCAATCCTTATCACTGAATACTGTGCCGACCAGAACGTCCAAGCAGCATCCATCGACTGTTATCCCTCGCTTTTTCTTTCTCCCCTCTTTCACGCACCCCTCCGCTCACTCACTTTCTCTCTTTCTTTCTTTCTCTCTCCCCCTGTCTCCTGGCCGTGGGTGGGTGTAGATTTTCTAGGTTTCGCTGCTTTTCTCCTCTTAGAGAGATTTCATGGCAGGAATCCTACTGCTTCTCCTCCTGAGGGGAAACAAACAATGAGAATAGAGAGACAGAACATGTTTAAGGTGCATGCTGGAGAAAAACAACAGCTGGAGATTGTGTTATTGCCATTAAATGATCATTATCGTGACAGCAGTGCAGTTTACATGCATTTCATCCAGGCGAGCAGTGAGTCTAGATGGTTACATCGCCCATACATCCGCGGAAAGAGCAAGGGATATATAAAGAAAAAGAGAATAGAGAGAAAGCAAGACAGAGCGTGCGCCATTCCGTCACCATGGCAACAGCGCATTCTGAAGTCGAGAACAGAACAGGATGGTGTGTGTGATGTTGGTGAGTGAGGTGATGCTGTGTGTGTGTGTGTGTGTTGGGGGGAGGGGGTGTATTCATCATAACATACCTAGTGATTTGCCAAACCCTTGACTGTCATGGATGTTCAGAATCCACCTGGTGTGTGCTTTCGATCAACACTCTTTTCCGACCGTGTGGTGATGCGGTAATGACATGCACAGCGAGGACAGCTGATCTGTCCCCCACATGACGAGCTCAGACTCTAATAGGCACTTACTTAGAGTTCTGTTCTGTTCTGCTCAGAGTCTTGTCACTCTTGCTCATTCTCAGAAACACCACAGCCAGACACACACAACACAAGTTGTTAGGAACAAAATAAGTTAACAAAAAAAAAAAATCCTCAAGAGATATGCAACTAAAAGCTTCTCATGCACTCTTACATATTTAAAAATAATTATAATATAATCAAGTATAATATATCCTGGTGACAGAAAACAATAAAAAATGGTTTATTATAGAGATAAAAGAAAGAAAAATAAAACATTCATTAATTATTAATAAAAATACTATTATTGTTATTCCAAAACCAATAATTTAATTTATAATGTAACTTTATTGGTAATATAATAAACGCACCAAACTTTTGATCTCTTTTATTGAAAATTTCACACACCACTATTATGCATGTAATTAATTTAATAATAATAATTTGAATATATATATATATATATATATATATATATATATATATATATATATATATATATATATATATATATATATATATATATATATATATATATATATATATATATACTAAAACTGTACTTTTAGTTTTTTGTATACTGTAATAATTATAGTCTATAAAGTTTTTGCTCACAAAACTTTTGGGCTCTGAAAAGATCCTACAAATTACACTCATCTGAAATATTATGCACAAGATTTACGCATTTAATACATCAAATATTAATCATAATTATGAATTAAGAATTTCAAATGAGTAAAAAAAAAGCGCTTAATAAAACGTTTTGTATAAATCTTAAACTTAATTTTTTAACTATAAATCACATAACCTAAATGGTCCATTATCTTCTTCCATTAAGATTTATACAAAATACTTCCGTAAGCTATTTTTTTACTTTCTTAATATGAATAATATACAAGGCTTGTTCAATTCAATTTGATGGAATCTGGAGAATATTTTATTTCTAATATAAAATGCTGAAATAATACAAAACAGTTTGAGGCACTAAACATGCAGGCCTTACTTTGGTCTCATATTACACAAGTTTATGAATAAAAAGCAAGCTAGGGTTCAACGATACATATGAATGAACTTCTCTAGGGCACTAATGGCCTCGAAGCACAGAAACATTCACATAACATGGCAACCATGTGTCATGTCTGATAGAACTGCAGAGGATTCAAGCCTTGCAGGAATGGTTCGACCTTGCTTATCTCATACAACAGGATGAATATAACCCTTTCCAGTAATTTCATTTAAATTTGCTATTGTCACATTTAAAACATTTAGACTAGAGCAGTTAAGAGTGACCACATCTTTATTAAACACACTATCTAAAACCAGGAGACATTTGCGTATTGGTGTGTGTGGATGAACGAACGAACAAACGAACGAATGAATGAATGAATGAACGAATGAATGAATGAATGAATGAATGAATGAATGAATGAATGAATGAATGAATGAATGAATGAATAAACGAATGAATGAATGAAGGGATGGAATGAATGAATGAATGAATGAAGGGATGGTACTCATGGGGACTCACATTTGTTATTAGGCTATATAATATACGTGCACGAATGTAAATCACGTAAATAGTCAAGTAAGTGTCATTTAGCTACCATCACAACTCTTGGTTGTAAATCAGTGCCGTGCACACTAGTGCAGCACGAATGGCATTGCAGTGCCAACGGACATTCAGTCGAACAATGATTTGTTGTTTTGGTCCTAAAGGGAATGATACAACATAAAACCAATGACTGATTTCCCCCAGCCATCAAAATGACTGACAGATGTTTCTCTCGAGACCGTTACTAGAGGCGTTCAGTCCGCGCGCGTCTCCTTTGAGCGCCCTCATCTGCCACAGAGACGCTCGTGAAACCACTTACACATTTCACAATATTCTCAAACAATTGAATACAGAAACAGCATAAAACACGTTCGTTAAACATAAATGATACAAAATTGATTCGAATGACAGTCGACTGAAGCTTTACGTCTGACCGCGCAGCGTCCGTTAATTCACATTCAATTCGGATATTAGATAAATGTCAACGAATCTGCTTAAAATGTACTAAGTCGTATAAAACGGTATGCTTGATGTTTCTTTGCCTTACCTTTGCAGTTTAGACATGTAGCTACTATCCCTGTTGCTTTTTGGTCGTAATTCTTTGAGGCGGTTCTGGAGAGGCGGTGAATGAGGGGGCGTTAAGAGACAGTTGTGCTCATATGAAAAAAAACGATGGTGAAGCAGGAATTATTAGCCGACAGGACTTGGTTTAATATTGATCAAGAAACAAATCTCAGTTCTCTAGGAACATGTCTGCAGGATGACAGACTCGAACTAGAACAAAGTCCAGATATGGATTCTGTCAGAAGATGAAGAATGAAGGGACTGCACTGTGACTACTTGACCATTTTGCGTAACATTTTCGTAATTTTTAATATTTTCTTTGTCCAGTTCTTTTCTTAACATCTTCTGTCTGAATTTTTGAATTCCTTATTTGACACACACTTTTTTATCAAGCCATTTCATCTCTTAATCTTATCTTTGGAAAGTTCAATCAGTTGCCAATGGCAACATTTTTGCCCTAAGAACCTTGTTTAACAGTCTAGAAACCTTGTTTTGAGGCTAATATGATTATTTGTTTGGCCAGAATGTACCTTGGGCAACATGTTTATTTGCATTTTTCCCTCACAGTATTTGTGAATTTAAATATGGCATTAATCCGAAAAACCATAAAAGATCCACAGTGAAATCCATCTCTAAAATCAAATATATCAGCAATTGCAAAGAAATATGTAAAACTGCTGTAATTACATTATTTTACACAATATTACCTTAAAATAAACATAATGAAAAAACATTAAATATCATTTGACACATGTGACTGGGTTTCCAACTCATGTAAAGGAGAATGAACACCTAGCCAATATCAGGACTCCTGTAATGGACTCTCCATAAGAGGGAAAAAAGTCATTAGATATATTTTTACAGTAAAATAATAATATAAAAATCGGTTTGTGTTAAGCAGTCAGCAGGATGGTGCAAGATGCCTGATCTTTCAAGTCATCATGTTTGAGCATTGTAATAATTAATCAGTCTTTACCAACCAAAATTAGAGGATTCTTTTTGGAGAAATGGATTAGAAATTGAGCACATGGTGGGAAAAGGTGGAAATAAGATGGATCTAACATATACACCATTCAGGCATAACAATTAAGTGAAGTGAATAACACTGATTATCTCTTCATCACAGCACCTGTTAGATATATTAGGCTTCAAGTTAAACTTTTTTCTTAAAGTTGAAGTGTTAGAAGCAGAAAAAAGGGCAAGCGAGTTTGACAAGGGCCAACTTGTGATTTCTAGATGACTGGGTCAGAGCATCTCCAAAACTGCATCTCTTGTGGGGTGTCTGCAGTGGTCAGTATTTGTCAAAAGTGGTCCAAAGAGGGAACAGTGATGATGAACCGGTGACAGGGTCATGGGCGGCCAAGGCTCATTGATCCATGTGGGGAGTGAAGGCTGGCTTGTTTGGTCCGTTCAAACAGACGAGCTACTGTAGCTCAAATTGCTCAAGAAGTTAATGCTGGCTCTGATAGAAAAGGGGCAGAATACACAGTGCATCGCAATTTGTTGCGTATGGAACTGCATTACTGCAGACCAGTCAAGGTGCCAATGGTGACCGCTGTCCACCACCCAATGTGCAACAGTGTGCACGTGAGCATCAGAACTGGACCACGCAGTGATGGAAGCAGGTGGCCTGGTCTGACGAATCACGTGGATGTCCGGGTGTGTGTGCGTCACTTACCTGGAGAACACATGGCACCAGGATGAACTATGGGAATGAGGCAAGCCGTCAGAGACAGTGTGATGCTTTGGGCAAAGTTCTGCTGAGAAACCTCGGGTCCTGCCATACTGACACGTACCACCTACCTAAGCATTGTTGCAGACCATGTACACCCTTTCATGGAAACGGTATTCCCTTGTGGCTGTGGCCTCTTTCAGCCGGATAATGCACCATGCCACAAAGCAAAAAATGTTTCAGGAATAGTTTGAGGAGCACAACAATGAGTTTAAGGTGTTGACTTGGCCTCCAAATTCCACAGATCTCAATCCAATCGAGCATCTGTGGGATGTGCTGAACAAACAAGTTTGATCCATGGAGGCCCCACCTCACAACTTACAGGATTTTAAGGATCTGCTGCTAACATCTTTGTGCCAGATACCACAACACACCTTCAGGGGTCTAATGGTGGAGTCTATGCCTCGACTGGTCAGGGCTGTTTAGGCAGCATAAGAGGGAGCAACACAATAGAAAGGTGGCCATAATCTTATGCCTGATCCTAGCCATAACCCTAACTGATGGGATGTGTAGCTTTTCATTTCTTAAACAACAATGTAGGAAGATGCATCATGGCCATATTCCAGGATGACAATGTCAAGATTCATCAAGTTGTGAAAGAATGTTTGGGAGGGAGCATGAAGAATCATTCTCACACATGAATCGACACCTCTGAGTCCAGACCTGAGGTAAATTCATTGAAAGTTTTTTGGATGTGCTGGAGTAGATCTTGACTATAAATAGATGCACAATTGATGCACCTCTTGATGTAAATAAATGTTAAGATGTTATTTACATCAAGAGGTGCATCTATTCTTGGTCAAGATCTTGTATTGTTCTTGTTCAAAGAAGCATTTGCCCATTTAAATCCCAACAGTGACTTTTTTGTTTGTCTGGGGAGTGTATATACATATATATTTAATTAGTGTAATTTTGTTCCATTGTAAAACTGTAAGGACTCCAGCAGGTTGGTGTGAATATATAATCGTGTATGTGTGGTGATTTTATTTTAATGCCTTGGCAAATGATGCAGATATGCAGCTTCGTGTGTTCATTTGCTCACATGTTCCTCAATGTTTTTTCCTCTGAGAGAGAAAAAAGAGAGAGAGAGACAGCCACTGTTCGCCCACACATCTTCAGGTAGAGAAGAAGCGCTGATAATCAGCACTCAGTTATGTAGTGCTTCAAACATCCCTGTGGTTTGTACAAATTGAGAGATGCATGTATTGGAGACTGTGGTTCCTTATTCATGTGGGTGTTTATTCTGTCACAAGGGTATTTATGCAATGAAAGCAATTCCTCTGATTCAAGTGATACTGTTTCAGCAATAATGCAATCGTGGCTTTAAACAACAGGGAGCCTTTCCTTAGAAGCACGGTGCATTGAACACTCTGGGTACATTTTCCAAGGTCTTTCAAGGTCATTCTCTCAAAGTTAAACATGAGAAAGGAGGAATCAATACAATTTCAAGCATGAAGTCAATAGTGAATCTAAAGCACATGGGCCAAGCATTAGCTCATTGCTGATGAACCGACCTGTAAATTCACACACTCCTCCAACATTTACTCATTTCTCCACAAGCAAGTCACCTGGTCACTCATTTGCCCCACAGACATGCTTACATTATCATCTGATTATATAGATATAACTGGTTTTATTCAAATGGGTTACTTCAGCAATTAGCATATAGAAACCCTGGAGTATATTCGAATAATTGTAGTGTCTGTTCTCTAACTGAAATGGAAGCTTCAGCTTAAGTTCTGCCAGGAAGACCTAATCAATTTGTCACTTATTAACCTAATCTCTGTCCAATCACGTCTTCATTTTTTCTGTATAAAGGTCATACTTACACATGTTTGAGTTCGCAGATGCCGATGAGACAATAACCTCCATCCTCCCCACCACCACCAGGATGGTTCCGTCCATACCTCCAAAGGGGGGTCGGCTGCGCCCCTGCCTTCATCTTCAGGCAGGAATATGCTGATCCGCTACCCTCGGATTATAAACTATGGACGGGGCCTATGCCAAAACTTTATTATGCTTTCTGGTAGAACTGATTTTATGACAATGAACGCGGTTGCGGTAAAAAGTGATCAGTGATCCAGTAATCTAGTAGCGGTGGCTTTAGGACTAGCCCCACAGGGCAGCGAAGCATTTTGGGAATTGTAGTCTTTCATCCCCATGAGACAAAAATACATTTTCTGTCTTTTCTCAGTCTAGAAAGCACCAAATTAAAAAATTTTTTTTTCTCATTTCTACTACATTAATGACCCAGTTTAAATACAGATTCATCTTCCCAGCGCTGACGTACTCCTTTAAAAGAGATACTTTCAACATCCACAGGCACAATTTCTTTAATAAAAGCAGCTAGCATTGGTCTCTTTCTAGAGTGTTAAAAAATAAAAATAAAAATAAAAAAAAGCTGATAATATCACAAAAGGTCTGTCTGATGCAAAACTACATTGACCTGCTATAGCAAGATGAAAATACTTGTCAAACAGTAAAGAAAACCAAACCAGTAAACTACATTGTTTTCATCTTATAATTAAGCAGCCCCTAATTTTAATTACTGTAATGCAAAAATACTATGTAATTATAATGGAAAACATAATCTACAATATGGTGTCATATACAACACTAATAATCACTCATAAAATTCATGTAAATTTGAGCATTGCAAAAGGCCTTCACTAACCAAAATTAGAGGATTCGTTAACACTTTATTTTACAGTGTCCTTGTTACACGTAGTCACTGCAGTAATGTCAGACACAGACGAGGACACAGATGGATTAGTGCAAGAGCAAAGTTTAATATCAGAGGTAACGGACACAGGTGATACTTAGAAGGTAGGTGACTCCCAGACGAAGGACGATGAAGGTGGAGACGATGATGATGGTGAAGACAAAGATGATGATGATGATGAAGATGGTACAGGTGAGGGCTTCGATGAAGGACAGGTAGTCACGGGTGGATCGGTGCGCAGGTGATCAGAATGCCGGTGATGGGGAACGAGTGGTTGTGGCAGTGTCTGATGGCTGTGAGGGCGTAACAGTACCCCCTCCTCGATGGGCGGCTCCTGACGGCTTGGACGAGCGGCAATCGGGGTATACCACGGCCCCGAGGAGCGGGTCGGTCAGGGTGGTCTTGGTGAAACTGAGTGAGCAGATTAGGGTCCAGCACATCGTTCCTGGAGATCCAGCTCCACTCCTCAGGACCGTAGTCCTCCCAATCTACCAGGTATTCCATCTGGGAACCCCGTCACCACAAGTCGAGGATAGCTCTCACCCGGTAGACTGATGGGTCCTCGTTGATGGTAGGAGGAGGAGGTACGGCACCATCACCAGGATCTGTGGGTGAAGAAGGGACAGGTTCAGTGAAGGGCTTGAGTAATGACACATGAAATGAAGGTGATATTCTGTAAGTGGGTGGAAGGTGAAGGCGGTAGGTGACTTCGTTCAGCTGCCTGTCTACTGTGAACGATCCGATGTATCAAGGACTCAGTTTACGGCAAGGCAGCCGGAGACGGACGTCCCTCGTGGAAAGCCAGACCTTCTGGCCTGGCTGGTACCGTGGCGTGGGTCCGCGTTTGGCGTCAGCGTGGTGCTTGTGTCTTTGGACTGCCTGCTGGAGTTGCACATGCACTGAGTCCCAAACCCTCTCGCTCTGGCGGAACCAGTAATCCACCGCTGGGACCTCCGAGGGCTCACCCATCCAGGGGAAGAGCGGTGGTTGGTAGCCGAGGACAAATTGGAATGGGGTGAGCCCTGTGGTGGACTGCTGGAGTGAATTCTGGGCATATTCGGCCCAGGGCAGATACTGTCTCCAGCTCTCCTGATTCTGGTGGCAGTATACCCTCAGGAATCTCCCGATTTCCTGGATCCTCCGTTCAGTCTGGCCATTGGTCTGAGGATGGTAACCTGATGAGAGGCTGGCGGATACCCCTAGGAGAAGGAAAAAGGTAGTCCACACTCTAGAGATGATTTGGGGTCCTCTGTCTGAAACAATGTTTTCTGGAAGCCCAAAATGTTGGAAGACTTGGGTGAAGAGTGCCTCCCCAGTTTTCCAACGCGAAAGGTAAACCTTTGAAGGGGATGAGTTTGCAGGATTTCAAAAATCGGTCGACAACGACTAGGATACAGGTGAAACCTTGGGATGATGGCAGGTCGGTCATGAAGTCTGGCTCCAGGGACACTCAGGGATCAGAAGAGGGACCAGCTTCCCCTCGGGGAGTCTCCTAGGGGGGTTGGCAATGGCACAGACTGAACATTCCTTGACGAATGGGGAGACGTCCCGAGGCATGGCGGGCCACCAGTAACGGTGGCGAAGGAGCGAGAGGGTCCTTCTCCTGCCTGGGTGTCATGAGCCCGGTGAAGAATGAGCCAAGTCCAGAAGGGGCAAGCGATGGCGAGGCGGGACATAGAGGCGCCCTTCTGGACCTCCCAGTGGAGCAGGCTGTTGGGCGTTCTCCTGTTGGATCTGTTCGGGGAGAGCCCACTTGATCGGGCTGACAACCATGGCTGGAGGGAGGATGGTTTCAAGGTGCTCGGGCTCAGGGTCGGCTTGGTGGTGACAAAAGAGAGCATCCACCCGGTTGTTCTGGTTCCCTGGACGGTACGTCACCTTGAAATTGAATCTGGTGAAGAAGAGGGCCCAGCGGGCCTGACGACGATTCAGCCGTTTAGTGTCACAAAGGTATTCAAGGTTATGACGGACGGGGATGACTTAAGCAAAACAGAAGAGATGGCTGACCGCACACTGAATCCAAAAAAGACTAAAAAGTCTAAGAAACTATATCATTTTTATTTTTTCAATTGCATAGTGCAATAACGTGCAAAGTGCAAGTGCGTTAAAAACAGAGGAGCATGAGCAAACGTTTCAGCAGATTGCTATCCTCAGTGCTCAAAATGCAACAGACAATCACTCCTTTTCTAGAAGGAAAAGGCAATTAGAAGCCATCAGGTTAATCCAATTATCACAATCATCAATTAACACCGGTCACAATCAATTATCATAGGTGTCACAATAGAAGAGTCTGAAAAGCAATGTCTACCACAGACTACATGAAATGTACATTCAAAGAGACAAAAACAACATTAAACGGGGATGACTTCAAATGGATGTTCTGCTCCCTCCAGCCAGTGTCTCAATTCCTTCAGGGCGAGTTTGATCGCCAGGAACTCCCGGTTGCCGATGTCATAGTTCTGCTCCAACAGAGATAGCTTTTTGGAGAAGAAGGCACATGGATGGAGTCGTGAGGGTGTCCCCTGCCGTTGAGACAGAACCGTTCCGACCCCGGTTGATGAGGCGTCCACTTCGACGATAAACGGAAGATGAGGATTGGGGTGGACCAGGATCGGAGTGGACTGGAAGGCATTCTTTAACTGGTGGAAGGCCTCCATGGCCGATGGAGTCCAGGACAGAGACTTGGGCCAGTTCTGGAGCAAAGAGGTGAGCGAGGAGCTAATAAGGCTGTAATTCTTTATGAAGCGACGGTAGAAGTTGGCGAATCCCAGGAAGCGCTGCAGCTCTTTGATAGTGGTGATGAAGGATGTCTTCCACTCGTCTCCCTTGCGAATGCGAATGCGGTTGTAGGCACTTCTGAGATCGAGCTTGGAGAAGATTGTGGCCCCACAGAGCTGTTCTAGGGCAGATGGGAACAGAGGATAACTAAATTTGACAGTCTGAGAATTAAGATGACGGTAGTCGATACACGGCCGCAAGCCTCCGTCCTTCTTGGCCACGAAGAAAAATCTCGAAGCGGCAGGGGAGGTTAATGGACGGATGAACCCTTGTTGTAGCGCTTCGTGCACATACTCCTCCATGGACTTCTGTTCTGGGATGGACAGAGGATAGACGCGGCCCAAAGGTAGAGTAGCCCAAGGCAGGAGGTCGATGGCGCAGTCTCATGGGTGATGTGGTGGTAGTTTGATAGCCAACCGCTTACTAAAGACATCCTGGAAGACCCGGTAAGCTGGGGGAATGGCCTTGAGTTTCGGGACTCTCTACTGAGGTGGACTGGACAGGTAATGATGAACAAACTGACGATGATAGACCTTTTCGGCGAGGATGATGAATACAATGATCAAAGCAGTTCACCCCATTGCAGGATCTCTCCGGTGGACCAGTCGACATGCGGCTGGTGTAATATAAGCCAGGGGCGTCCCAGGATGATGTCCGCGGTTGACTCCTCCAGCACCATGAACGTGATGGTTCCCTCATGCAGATGACCAACGCGTTGTGTAAGTGTGGGGGAGAAATGGCGAACACAATCGGCTCAGCCGTTTTCTCTGAATGGTGGCGATTCTGAGGTCGACGGAACAACGTTGACGTTGGGCGGTTAGCTTTTCGAGGGTTTGCTGACTGATGAAGTTTCCCGCTCTCCTGGAGTCGATGAGGGCTTGTGCTGCAACAGATGAGTGAAAATTGGATACGAATACTGGCGTCTTGGTAAGGTTTGCCATTAAAGGAGCTAATTGGATGGCACTCACCGCTGGCCGAGTGGGTCACACGGGGCAGGTCGTAATGCCATGTCCATCTCCCCCACAATACAGGCACAGATGTTGTGATATCCTGCGTTGGCGTTCGGTGGTGGTGAGATGGTATGAGTCAATCTGCATGGGTTCAGGTGCTGGAGGTGCGACAAATGTTTGAGCGGGCGGAGGATCGGCAGCGGGTGAGGAGAGGCCACAGGCAGATAACCGTTGAGACACACAGATGGTTTTCTGGATGAGGGCTTCCAAGCCCATGGCGTGCTTGTATTGACAATAAGTTGCTTGATTTCAGCGAGGAGGCTGTGGCGGAAGGCGGTGACGAGGGCTGATTCATTCCATCCGCTCATAAAGGCCAACGTGCGGAAACACAGTGCATAGGAACTTGTTGTCTATCGTTTGCCTTGGCGAATAGAAAACAGTTGTTAATGGGCAGATAATTCGGCAGTTTGTTGACCAAATACCTATTTTAGATGATTGGAGAAGACGGGGCATTTGCTTCACATAGCGACTGTGCCCACTGTAGGACACGGCCTGAGAGTAATGAGATGATAAACGCCACCCGGCCTCTCTCGCTGTGAAACAGATGTGAGTTCGCTTCCATATACAGGGAACATTGCAAGAGAAACCCGCTGCAATCCTCCGCCGCGCTGCTGTAGGTCACTGGTCGGGCCATTGGACTTACGTGCCATTGGTGGTGTCATATATATATATATATATATATATATATATATATATATATATATATATATAAACACACACATCGATCAGGCTTAACATTATGATCACCTTCCCAATATTGTGTTGGTCCCCCTTTTGCTGCAATCCCGTTGAGACATGGACTCCATCAAGACCCCTGAAGGTATGTTGTGGTATCTGGCACAGAGATGTTAGCAGCAGATCCTTGAAGTCCTGTAAATAGCAAGGTGGGGCCTCCATGTATCTCCATGACTTGTTTGTTCAGCACATCTCAAAGATGCTCGATTGGATTGAGATCTGGAGAGTTTAGAGGGCAAGTCAACACCTCAAACTCATTGTTGTGCTCCTATGTGCAAACTATTCCTTAACATTTTTTTCTTTGTGACAGGGCACATTATCCTACTATCCTAGCCATCCATGTGATGTAAAAGAGAACATGATTCATCAAACCAGGCCACCTTTTTCCATTGATCCGGGGTCCAGTTCTGATGCTCATGTTTTGTTTGTTTTTTTATGGTTTTTTTCTTTTCTTCTTCCCAGCAGGTTGGTGTGATTTTTAGTGTTGATCTAGCATTTTTACTTTTTTAATAAAATAGAAAAATCTTTTTAATCTTGTATGTGTGATGTATTTGTTGTGTATGTGTTATATTGTAATTATAATGTAAACAATCATTTAAGATGTATGTATGGTGTCATATAAAACAATAATCATCTCTCCATTTTGCCCTGGGTTTTAAAATAAAAATAAAGTGCAAGCATACAGTATGTACAGTAACTATATTATAAATGCATGGTGCATAAAATACAAGTCATTTAATGTGCAATATTTTTCAGTTTCTTAGGATTTATTTAGCAAATTCCAGATTACAAAGAAGAAATGCCACAGTTTTAATAATAATAATAATAATAATAATAATAATAATAATAATAATAATAATAATAATAATAATAATAATAATAACTGTCATCATCATCTTAAGTATCAGGCACAATTGCTTTGGCATTATGGAATGAAAGGCATGCAAAACTGATAAAAAACAGAGAAACTAAAGACATGAAGGCTGAGAGAGAGCGAGAGAGAGAGAGAGAGAGAGAGAGAGAGAGAGAGAGAGAGAGAGAGAGAGAGAGAGAGAGAGAGAGAGAGAGAGAGAGAGAGAGAGAGAGAGGGAGGAGGAGAGAAATGAAAGGTAAAAGAGGAAAAGACATGTCAAATGAGTGAGGCAGCTTTAGCTTAATGGGACTTTGAGAGAGACAAATAAAGACAAAAGACAGCCCACAGAGATAAAAAAAAAAGAGAAAAAAAAGAGAAAAGGGGTATGAGGATGAAAAAATGTCATGCAAAATGGTACATACATATTTATAAGCCAGACCCTCGGTGTAGACCGCAACAACAACAAATGTTAAAATGTCAACTGGAACCGTGAGAGGAGAAAGATCATTATAACGCAATTATTAGCAAAAGACGAGAAACAAAAACAGATATTCACACATTTGAGACTACATTTGTACCATCAGCAATGCTTGAATAAATATTAGGATCAAAAATCATTCCTCTTTTATTGTTCCATTTATCATACTTTCACTTCTGCATATTTCACTTGTCATATGGCTATAATATAAATGGTGATTTTATGTATTTTCTTTACTATCCAGCAGGAGCCAGTCCTGTTCTTTATAACTATTTATATTTCATAACTATTTTTATAATATTTACACACAATGATGAACTCTATCAGATATAACTCTCTGGAAAATATTTTAAGCTTTTGTGCATTAAAATAGGACAAAACAGATCATTATAATAATTAGTTCATATTTATATAGGGATATTTTTTTTTCTTTCTACAAAGGTCAATGTTTATGGATTAGGGAAAGGGATCTGGCGGTATAATAATCATACTGTACAAATTGTCTTTACTGCATTGCTCATGGATGCAGCATCCGCAGGCACCAGGTATGGAAATGCTGACTCATCTGCCTCTTTTTAGTCAATGAATCGAATACAGATTTTATATACTGTACTTCAGTGCTTGTTTTGATGCACTATTAATTCTTGACCAGTAGATGGCGCAAGATACCAGGGGCAGAACAACCGTTCACTCGAGGTGGAAAACAAAACCATAGCATACTGCTTTGTGCTATTGAAGGCTTCCTCATGATTTCTGTTCTTATTGTTCATTAACCCATATTACTCTAAAACATGATCTCTGAAACACTGCTGCAACACCCACAGGACTGGTTTACAATAGCTTCTGTTATAATATAACACGTTTACAATTCATTTAGTATAATAAACAATTCAATTAATATTTGTAGTGATAATATTAATAATAAAAGAGAAGTAACGGCTGCGTTTTTAAGATGATGACTGAACAGTGAAGGAGAGTAAATCCCCGGCATTCATATAGGAGTCAGCCTCCATTCTAGGATAAGGTAAATATGTTTAATATGTTGAAACGTTTCCTTTTTGTATCGTGCTATGTCACTGCTAAACTTTTTCTGTTTTTTTTTATTTATATTTATTTATTTATTTTTAAATATGAGAGCACAAGAAACCAAGGCATATTGAGGGCCGTGGGGCCAAGCGTACAACATCCCAGTAAGGAAACATCAGCCAGCTTTGTAGAACATCTACCCTGATGTACAAATCTAAAAACATTACAAATTGATAGTAAAGGACAATTTGGACCCTCTGCCCCTTTGTCCACATGATAAAACAAAGGTAAATATGTTGGACTACACTAGATGACTACTGCTCTTGATACATTATGTACAGAAATGATGCATCTTGTGCGCTGAAATAAATCTGCGACGTCATTTAAAGACATCCATCCGTCCGTCCTATGGGGCACATTCGTGTCTTTTTGCTTTTGTATAAACAAGAAACGGAATAAATAGCCTCACATGATGCTCGTGATATATGAGGAATGAGCGGGCGAAAACGCTGTTATGGTGTGCAATAAGATTTAAACATATTACATACAAATTTAAATATGTATACAATTGATCTCAACTATTTTCAGCAAGTCAGTATTTTGTACTTTTTTGTACTTTTGTACCTATTTTCTTCCTCCTCCATACATTCTTTCTATATGTATAAATGCGATTCCCTCACTTATTAATCTTGCTCTGAGAATATGTTAAAACATCATTCGGTTTCAGGCACAGAATTGTAAGTGAAGTGCTTCCTCGTCTGCCTCTTTTCAACTTAGCACCCTTTTCTCCCATAGTCTCTGGAGTACTAAAAGCCCCTGTTATTCTCTTAGCTAATTTTATGCACATATTTCTGTTTAGGTATTACATATGGAGGAACTCTAACAGGGAGAGGCGCTCATACGCATATGTGCGTGGTAGCGAGGGGGCGGGACAGCGGATGGGGGTGTGGCCATCGGGAGGGACTGTGGGGCGTGGCCGCCAGAATGGGAGGAGTGGATAGTGTGAGGATAGGAAGAGGAAGAGGAGGAAGAAGCAGGTGGGAGGTGATAGCTGGCCCCGGAGGAGGGGCCCGAGGAAGAGGGCAGATTGGAGGGCCCGCTGCTTTTCGGTGGAGGCAGCGGGGTCTGGTTGAGCTGAATGGAGATGTCACTGGACACCTCGGAGCCGCTGCGTCCGCGCTGAGGAGGAGGCCACGAGTCGGGGTGCAGGTACTGGCCGCTGTAGTCACTGCATTCAGACAGACGAGGGCGATACAGCGCAGGGTGGGGCCGGTACATCTCCTCCTCGGCATAACGTTTCATAAAGAGATACACAGACATGACCCCAGCACCCTAGCGAAACAAAATCACTTGTTAATGGTTTTAAACGTTAATGGATTACCATGGATAAAATGTCCCTACAACCTCACAGCTATCACTGCAAATAGATGTTCTGAGAAATTGCACCTTTCTCTGTGAAAGTCCTATGCAAAAACATAAAAACAAAAACAAAACAAAATTCTAAAAAGAGTCAGAGGGTGAGCTTGTGCTTTTCTTTTCTTTTTTTTAAATCGGTAAACCTGCCAATTAAAAGTGCTCTCCACCCAAGGGGTCATGGTTTGGCTGCTTGACATGACCCAGATAGCAGTAACTACACCATCTGGGGGCATAAAACATCTTTTTGCATCAAAAGCCGTTCAAAACTAATGTAGTTCTATGGAATAATAATAATTATTATTTTTTGCAAGAACACATATCAATCACAAATAGATCATTATATTAGATGTTTTACCAATGCCCCCTAATTACAGAGTGTCTATGCGACAAAATGGCAGAATATAAAAAGCATATACAGATTCATCATCTCAACTGCCATTAAAGCCTTAGTTCACCCAAAAATGAAAATTCTGTCATTGATTACTCACCCTAATGTCCTTTGACACCCGTAACACCTCCGTTCATCTTCAGAACACAAATGAAGATATTTTTGTTGAAATCCGATGGCTCAGAAAGGACTTCATTGACACCAATGTCATTTCCTCTCTCAAGACCCATAAAGGCACTAAAGATGTCTTTACAAAGCCCATCTCACTACAGTGGCTCTACAATCATTTTATAAAGCAACGAGAATAGTTTTTGTGCGCAAAAAACAAAACAAAAAAATCTACACAACTTATTTAGTGATGGACCGTTTTCAAAACAAAGCTTCAGAGCTTAATGAATCAGTGAATCGATTCATGATTCGTATCATGCGTGTGATGTTTGACACGCGATACGAATCATGAATCGATACGCTGATTTATAACGGTTCAAAGCTTTGCAAAGCGGTGTTTAGAAATCGGCCTTCACTAAGTAGTTATTTCAACACAAATATCTTCATTTGTGTTCTGAAGATGAACGGAGGTCTTATGGGTGTCAAACGACATGAGGGTGAGTAATCAATGACAGAATTTTCATTTTTGGGTGAACTAACCCTTTAAGCCAATGCTAACACAATTTATCACATGACAGGATGGAGTAAACATCTTACTTTTGTACACTAGTACTGTTCAAAGGTTTGGGGTTAGTATGAAGTTTGAAAAATATTCAGCAAGGGTGCATAGTGACTGTAAAGACATCTCCGATATTACAAAAGATTTCTATTTCAAATATAGTACTATTCATCAAATACTATTTCTATTATTCAAAAAATCCTGAAAAACCATGTATCAAGGTACACAAGTATTTCCAAAAATATTTAGCAGATGTTTTCAACATTTCTAATTGTAAGAAATGGACCAAATCAGCATATATATATATATATATATATATATATATATATATATATATATATATATATATATATATATATATATATATATATATATATGATGTATAAACAAATTCATGTATAAACATAAATGTATAAACTAATTATTATATTTTAAATTATAAACTATAAATAGTATAAAATAGTATTAATCTGTGTTTGTTTTGGGTGGCTTTTAGTTTCGTTGCTTTCAGTTTCCGTAGTTGTTCTTTGATTTACACCTGATGTTCATTTTGTTCATTCGTTTCTGTGTATTTAAATCTTGTGTTTGTTCTGTTCATTGTCGGACAGACCAACACAGATATAGTGGCAGTTTGTATCCTCTCTACTCCTTCAAGACACACAGAGGAATTTTCAGATCTTGTTCATCTACTGTAGTACACTACGATGATGACAGCCTCTGTGTTTTTTTTTCCAGGTCAGCCTCAATACAGAGATGAGAGATGGATCTTGAGGTATTCCCTCTTTACCATCGGCGAAATGGAGAATCAAACCGCAACACTCCATGCCTCACACTTTGTTCCTGGGATGTCTGTTTGTACTGTATTGGCCAGTAAAGCCGTTTATTTACCCTCTGTCTGCACTACCCAGTCCTTCAGCCCTGTCCTCACTGCCTCTCATCAGTCCTTCGTCTCTTCCGATGTTGTCTCTGCATTGTGCATCTGCAATGGAGAAGGGTCAGGGGACTGCCGACCCATTTTCTCCACCTAGAACCTCAGAGCCTGTGACTCCACCTCTCAATCTGTCACCTTCACCGTGGTCACCTTCACCTTGTCCCCTTAGCTCCACCTAGGACCATCGTCCATACGGGTTCACCAGGCTTCCTCGTCCATCCTGCAACCTCCCTTGTTTTGTCGTCGCTCTGCCTTCACCATGGACTTCTGGGCCTTCGTCTGCGAGTTATCCCTCCACCCCTTTGGCTCTGTTGGGCTCAGCTTCTCTCTGGCTCCACCTCAGTCCTCTGGCTTCACCTGGGCTGCTAGTCCATCTTATTCTCTAGGACCTTCTGTGTCGCCCAGTCACTTCACCTCTGCCTGGATCTTTACCACCATCGGCTCCGTCTATAACATATTCCGCAAGAATAAAAGGCAGCGAGAACAAAATTACGTCCTTTTGTTCTCGCAGCCCTGGTTTGGGAGTTCTCGCAGCTTGTTCTCGGCACATCGCCTGAGCAGAACTTTTTTCTTGCGGGTGTCTGAGAACTATTGTATGATTTATCAGACATTTGAAGTGGGCGTGGTTAATGCGGAGAAACGCAGATGTTTGTCACCTGCTTTTCTCATGAACTATGGAATGTACTGGCCAAAATTAAGTATGGAATGTTCTTGCCACCTCGAGAAAACAAACTAATTTCTTTGTTCTTGCAAAGTATGTTCCAAGCTTAAAGGACAACTGCGGTGAGAAATAAACCTAGGGGTAATTAACAGATGGTAGATCGTTCAGAGTAGATCGTTCTCTGGGATGCGTTTTCATGAAAATTGAATGTAAAGAGTTTTATCTCTAAAAACAGATTAGCTTATAACACTTGTCTATGGGACACAGGGTAAGTGAAATTAAATCGCTAGTTAATACCACTAACAATGCTCAAAATAGCCTCACACTAACACAGTAGCATAATGAGGGTCCCTACATGCAAACCGTGTACAAACAGTCAAATAAGAAGATACTTTATAAAGTGCATTACGTGTCTTGACTAGTCGAGCGACAAACTTCTCACCGGAGTTGTCCTTTAAGTCGGTCATTTTCTTGGTTCCACATGTCAAGTCCCACCATGGCTCCTCCCTCCTTCAACTCCCCCGTGGGTTTGCGTCCTGGGATTCCGGCTGGGAATCCGCCCCGGTTCCTCTTTCTGCTATCTCCAACAGCTTCTGCCTACGTAGGCTGGATCCCAAATGGCACCCTAAACCCTCACGGTCTTCCTCTGAGTCTGCACTTTCATGATGTAATGCCGCTTTGACTGCCGGGTAAAGTCCTCTGCATAGCTTGCAAGCTTGCGGGCTCAGCTAAAGTGCGCATCAAGGTCGCATAATGGCCTGAATGGGACACCCTAAGGTCTCGCACACGCACGCTGCTGCCATTGTAAGTCCACAAGACAGAAAGTGCTATTTTGGATTCAGCCGTAGTCTCCACCTTGGCTCTTACTGTTGTCTGCTCCTCCTTGGATCCTGTGGTTGTCTGTACTAACCCCCACCTAAGCCCCTTCTTTCAAAAACATTTAAAAATCTTACAGAACCAAAACTTTTGAACACTAGTACAGTTTGTGCTATAGTAGCAATCAGTATGATAGTAGGTTGTACTATAGTTTGTGATGGTTCTATAGTAGTATGTGCATATATAAGAGGGTCTGAGACTAGTGAAAATACTTCCATGTTTAAATTCAAATTAGTTTTGAGTGATCTCTGGACCATACTGTCTTTGCATATACATCATATTATTATAAGTTGAGGATACTGCAGAGACTAGATGCTGACATTTACAAATTGCTGCACAGAACTTACTGAATTAGCATATATGCAGCATAACGGAAATGTGTAGCCTTCACCCCAGCAAAAGCTAGGCTAAAATTAATGCATACTGATGAGGGCAGACCTATTGGTTTAACAGAGAAAGCTGTTAACACAGCTGCATATTAATGAACTGAGCTCTGTGATAAGAGTACACACGCAGTCAGCTCAAGTGTTAATAGTAGCTGCTCTCTGTGACTGACCTCTTTTAGCAGGAAGGAGCTGGCAGCAAAGGCAAACGACCAGCCGTAGTGGTAGTGAAAGAACTGTTCAGGCTCTCGAGGCCTGTTCATCACTTCATCGTTGATACTGGAGATATACAGCACCAAACCGACCACTAAACTCAAACCTGAGAGAGAGAGAGAGAGAGAGAGAGAGAGAGAGAGAGAGAGAGAGAGAGAGAGAGAGAGGATACAGGCAGTAAATAATTTCAGAAAAAGAGTAAATCACACACACACACACACACACACACACACACACACACACACACACACAATACAGAAAAGGTTTGCTGGTCTTAGATCTTTTAAGCTAGTTTTAGCTAGTTTAAGATGGTCTCCTAGCATAACCAGGCTTTTGTGTGCTGTTAGATAGTTTGAGATGGTCTCCTAAGCTTATGTTTAGCTAGACTCCTAGCCTGACCATATGAAAAGTGTTCAAAACCCCTCTAAAACTAGCGTGACCAGTCTGGTCTTAGCTAGTTTAAGTTAGTCTCTGAGCCTGGCCAAGTTTAGTGCATTAAACCCCTCTAAGACCAGTCTCTGGTTTACTGGTCTTAGCTAGTTTAAGTTGGTCGCCGAGCCTGGCCAAGCATAGTGCCATAAATCCTCTGAGACCAGCTTATTTTTTTTTTTGCAGGAAATATTTTCTACAGAAAATGCATGAGTGGTGCTTCCAACTGCTGTGTTCAAAATGGTTGTTTGTGTATTGCTATGTGGTTGCTAGGGTGTTTTGTGTGGTCGCTAGGTGGTTACTTACTGGGACTAAAGTAGTAAGGAAATAAATCGGGGTACTTTGTTACTTAGCAATGCAATGATGTTGTTGCCATGATACTAAGGTGTTGTGTATGGTGTGAAGGGGGTTTGTATGCGTATACGTGTGAAGCAGTTTTGTAAAATAAGCTACTAGACCTTCGTATTAGTAAAGGGAGAAACTATTTTATACACACTAAATGCTTTTAATGAAAATGAAAGAAGCAAATATGCCTTGTAAACACCAAAGTGTTGTTATTACCGCAGTGTTTTCCTATTACGGTACTATACAGTCAAACGAAGAGTGCGGAGAGTGAACAATAAAGCAGCGCACTGAAACGCAACCTGTCATAACAGGAGATATTAACATTTATAGCATGCTCAAATGTTGCTGTGTTATGATGGAGAAAGCTCTGCTGCGGTAATTGTGGAGCACAGGAGAAAAAGAGAGGGACAGCGGTAAGGAAAAGCCTCTGGCATAATCAAACATTATCGCAGTCTGTCACTGCCAGCTGTCTATGTTGCTAATATCGACAAGGAATGTGCGTACATATATTTCCTTTTCACATTTTCGCAAATGCAAAACGCATGATGTTAAATTGCTGTCACATTAGGGCACATATTTTCAGAAAACCAAGCAAAAGATGAGTAGAGACTATCTAGGTACTGGATATACCTGCTTCTATACAATGATAAAGCAGTCTATAGTACAGTCTAGAACATCACCAACTGTGTTTTTTTGCAGCGTTGTGCATGTCTGTGTTCAGCACTTTGCAACAGCGCTGTTGTGGTGTCTTGTGCTTTATTAATAATTCTGTAGTACAAAATGCTGAGCTAAATGTAACATTAGCACCTGATGCAGTGCTACACGGCACAGTGCTGGGCGGCTGCTGCCACAGGAATCTGCAGCAGTACTTTCTCCTGCATTACAAAATCCATTATTATTAAACTGCAGTAGTGCATGCATTAGAGCCGCATCGGCTACAACACATGGGACATGTTGACCGGGCTCTGCCCCACCCCCTATGCAAACGATTAGGGGGCTTGCTGATTCTCCCACTGCTGCTGACTCCTAGCTTTTGCCTCTTTGTTCATTTCCTGACATCTAATGAAGACGGTGAGGTAAATTAGATTTTAACAGCCACTCAATGATTTACTGTATTCAAGCAAATGTTGATTGTTTTGATTGGAGTATAAATGGTTTTGCATAGAAGTGCAAATCAAGTGCTGCAATTAAGCAATAAGTGCAAAACTAAGCTGTAAATATTGACATTTCAATGAAGTGATGTGAGATAAATTAAATTAGCAAAGCTATGTAGGAAATTGTTTACCTGGGACAATGATCAATTAAACAATGTACACTACCGTTCAAGAGTTCGGGGTTTGTAAGATTTTTATTGTTTTTGGAAGGATAAAAATTGCTCACTACTGTTGCATTTATTTTTTCAAAAATACAGTCAAAACAGTAATATTGTGAACTATTACAATTTCAAATAACTGTTTCCTATTTGAATATATTTTAAAATGATGGGAGAGCTGAATTTTTAGCATAATTACTCCAGTCTTAAGTGTCACATGATCCTTGAAAAATCATTGTAATATGATGATTTGCTGCTTAAGAACATTTCTGTCATGACAACTCTTGAAGTGATGGGTATGTACAGGTCCTTCTCAAAAAAATTGCATATTGTGTTAAAGTTCATTATTTTCCATAATGTAATGATAAAAATGTAACTTTCATATATTTTAGATTCATTGCACACCAACAGAAATATTTCAGGTCTTTTATTTTTTTTAATACTGATGATTTTGGCATACAGCTCATGAAAACCCAAAATTCCTATCTCAAAAAATTTGCATATTTTATCCGACCAATAAAAGAAAAGTGTTTTTAAATACAAAAAAAGTCAACCTTCAAATAATTATGTTTAGTTTATGCACTCATTACTTGGTCGGGAATCCTTTTGCAGAAATGACTGCTTCAGTGCGGCGTGGCATGGAGGCGATCAGCCTGTGGCACTGCTGAGGTGTTATGGAGGCCCAGGATGCTTCGATAGCGGCCTTAAGCTCATCCAGAGTATTGGGTCTTGCATCTCTCAACTTTCTCTTCACAATATCCCACAGATTCTCTATGGGGTTCAGGTCAGGAGAGTTGGCAGGCCAGTTGAGCACAGTAATACCATGGTCAGTAAACCATTTACCAGTGGTTTTGGCACAATGAGCAGGTGCCAGGTCGTGCTGAAAAACCAAATCTTCATCTCCATAAAGCTTTTCAGCAGATGGAAGCATGAAGTGCTTGAAGTGCATGAAATAGCTAGCTGCATTGACCCTGCCCTTGATAAAACACAGTGGACCAACACCAGCAGCTGACATGGCACCCCAGACCATCACTGACTGTGGGTACTTGACACTGGACTTCAGGCATTTTGGCATTTCCTTCTCCCCAGTCTTCCTCCAGACTCTGGCACCTTGATTTCCGAATGACATGCAAAATTTGCTTTCATCCGAAAAAAGTACTTTGGACCACTGAGCAACAGTCCAGTGCTGCTTCTCTGTAGCCCAAAGTGTCTTGACCTGGGGAATGCGGCACCTGTAGCCCATTTCCTGCACACGGTGGCTCTGGATGTTTCTACTCCAGACTCAGTCCACTGCTTCCGCAGGTCCCCCAAGGTCTGGAATCGGTCCTTCTCCACAATCTTCCTCAGGGTCCGGTCACCTCTTCTCGTTGTACAGCGTTTTTTGCCACACTTTTTCCTTCCCACAGACTTTCCACTGAGGTGCCTTGATACAGCACTCTGGGAACAGCCTATTCGTTCAGAAATGTCTTTCTGTGTCTTACCCTCTCGCTTGAGGGTGTCAATGATGGCCTTCTGGACAGCAGTCAGGTCAGCAGTCTTACCCATGATTGCGGTTTTGAGTAATGAAGCAGGCTGGGAGTTTTTAAAAGCCTCAGGAATCTTTTGCAGGTGTTTAGAGTTAATTAGTTGATTCAGATGATTAGGTTAATAGCTCGTTTAGAGAACCTTTTCATGATATGCTAATTTTTTGAGATAGGAATTTTGGGTTTTCATGAGCGGTATGCCAAAATCATCAGTATTAAAACAATAAAAGACCTGAAATATTTCAGTTGGTGTGCAATGAATCTAAAATATATGAAAGTTTAAAAAAATTCATTACATTATGGAAAATAATGAACTTTATCACAATATGCTAATTTTTTGAGAAGGACCTGTATAATGATGTTGATATATGTTTGATAGATGATGATAGTTATTTGTTATTGCTGATGCTACTAACAAGTACGGGACTTGCTACTGCCAATTCATACCCGACACGCTGCTGTGAGCAAGACATACATGCTGTACAATATAGCGTACGTTAATTACCCGTAGCAGATCTAAACAGGTGGAGCTGGGGAAGGTGGAGGGTTTCTGAAAGCATGCTGCACTGCTAAGGCAAAACGGAAACTTTATTAAGACTTTATTTTTCAAAAGTTTATCAACAGACATACCAGAGGAAATATTATAGAACCAATGATGTCCATTCTTGTGTTACGCACCTAGTTTGAGCTTCAGCAAGAACCAATGAGGTTCATTCTCATGTTTATGCAGCACGTTTGATCTTCCGCAAGAACCAATGAGGTTAATTCTAGTGTGATATGCAGCACGTTTGAGCTTTTTTGCATGGACCAATGAGGTTAATTCTCATGTTACGCAGCATGTTTGAGCTTCCAAAAGAACCAATGAGCATGAACCAAGAATGTTTGTGCTTCCACAAGAACCAATGAGGTTCATTCTCATGTGATACGCAGCAAGGTTAAGTTTTTGCAAGAACCAATGAGCATGAACCAAGAACCAATGAGCATGTTTGAACTTCCGCAAGAACCAATGAGGTTCATTCTTGTGTGTAAAACTTTTTGAAACGTCAAAGTGGTAGTTGCGTAGCTGTCAATAGAGGGACAGAAAGTTCCAGTTATCGTTTAATGACTTCATCGTCTTGTTTTAGTCATGGACAAAAAAGCTTGTTGATGAAAATTCAATATCAGTTTTCGTTAATCAAATTAACACTATCACACAGATAATTATAAAAAAATACATGCAGCATTACACAATAAGAATCAGGTATTCCAGACTGCAGTTCAAAAACACGTTCTGTTTCAGTATTCTAGAACTGTTTATACACAAGCTTTCTAAACCTTCATTGGAAATCTGTTCCTGCAGGCGATTTGTACAGCTGTCAACAGGCAACTGATATAGTACTGCCATATAGCTGTCTTCAAGCCACACTGAGCATTGTGAAAGTCACAATTTCTAGCTACAATCTGAATGTACTGGTACACCTTGAGAAAATGAGCAATTATACTGAATTATTATTTTGGTATCAATCCAGCCCCACAGTATCATTCTTTATATACCGTTATGTTGTACTGAGTGTAATGCCTAGCTAAAGATTTCTTTCATCTTTACATGTGCAGAACATTCATGCGCACCAGATCTGTTTTAGGACATACTTTGCATGCAAATTAGTCAAATCTAAACACACCTTCACATTACTGACAATCTGTTTCTATTAGCCGAATGCAAATGACAGCTGTTAGGCAGAGCTCTGTTGACTGGATCAGAGAGATCTCTCTTATTAATTACTGTTTGTGAGAAAAAGGACCATTTAATGGATATTGTGTACTGCACATTACCATAGATGGAAATCGGGAACACCATTCATTAAATATGCAAACCTCTCAGTGGGATTCTCAGCCTGATTTCGGACAGAGTTGTGGAGAGTTACCAGGCTCACCACTGAAACTGAATATCAATAAACAGAATCTAATCTAGAGTATGTAAGAGGATACACAACTATGGGCTGCAACAGTGAGAACATCAGGGGCAACATGAGAATCAAGAAGTGTTTCTTTGTTTTTTTTAAATCAGATTTTCATACATTGTATTTACATATAATAAATTACATACAACTTACCTGATAAGATGAAGAAGATTCCAGAGACGAAGGCCAGGATGGTGCGCTGAGGACGGATGTGGCCGATGTTGCTTATGACAAAGGCCGTGAAGACAAAGAGGAGTGAGACCATTGGGAAGGGGGTGGCCGTCCTGACCATTTCTAACAGAGCAAAGGGACAAGGACAGAACAAATTATTGAAATTATGGAATGTTAGATCCTCAAAATCGATCAAATGTGTGACATTCATTTGTTGATTTTAATGATTTATTTATTCAGTAAAATGTGTATGTATTTAATGGCCTCTCAGTATATTTATAAAACTTTAAATTGCAAATTTAAAAAGCCTTTAGCATTTTCACACAGACTGAAAAAATGAATTAAAACTAATAAAATAAACAAACTAAACTAAAAGGTCATTAAAATGCTTAGAATATATATTCATATGTTTAAATAATATAAGTTTCTTTCTATAATTATTATGCATTTCGTTTTTATCGCCTAACATTATATTGAAAAGCTTTAAATTGTAAGTTTACAAATAATCTTTTGATATCAAAAGATATATGATAACAAATTAAAGGTGATTAAAATGTTTAAACATTTAAGCAAATTACCAAATTTACAGCACTGAAAATATAATATAATATAATGTGATGTCATGTAATTAATATAAAATAATGTGATTAATATAATATAATATAATATAATATAATATAATATAATATAATATAATATAATATAATATAATATAATATAATTGTAACATATATCCTGTTATGCTCTGTTTTGTTTTTGTTTTCACACTGTCTGCTCTGTGTTCATAACACTCTAGTTTGTTGTAATGATTAATTATTGATTAGATTCTGTTCGCCTGTGTTCATTTAGTTGCCTTTGTTTGTTCCTTGTATTTATATCCCTTTGTTTCAGTTCATAGTTGCCAGTTTTCATTAATGTATAAGTATTGTGTTTTCTCCTACATATTTCTGTGTTCTGAGTACCGGTATTTTGAGTATATCTCCTTTGTAGTGCAATTTGACTGGAATAACGTGACAATAATATAATATAATATAATATAATATAATATAATATAATATAATATAATATAATATAATATAATATAATATAATATAATATAATATAATATAATATAATATAATATAATATAAACAATCAAAATTTGGCAAAAAAAAATTAATGCCCATGATTTTTGTATACAGTATATCCAATTACAGCATATAACTCAACTAATCAATATTCTATTTTAAAGAACTTTAGAAAAACGATATTGAATTTAACATCTTGTACTCAAAGCATTCTTTTTCCATCTGTATTCACATTTAATAAATTGCATTTTTTTTTCTTACTCAGTATATTGGCTGTGTTCTCAGTAGTGATCTCTATTTCTGGCTCGGTGAAGTATTCAGATGCCACACATCTCCCCTTCTCTGGCCCTGAGATAGAAAGAGAGACAGAGAGAGAGAGAGACAGGGGAACAAAGAGAGACAGGGACACAAAGAGAGACAGAGAGAGGGTGTACAGGCAGAGCGGGACAGAGATTGACAATGACAGTAGGGGAGACAGGGACAAACAGAAAGAAACACAGCAATGATTTTGGTTCAAACACTGAGAAGAGAGACGAAAAACTCACATGCATTACACTTATAAACTGCACTTATAGTCAGAAGCATCATGCAGTTTGGTTCTGTTTTGTTGTTATGTCAAGGACCCCCTAAAGGATTCCCTTCTAAAACTGTGACATTATTAGATTAATTAAAATTAGATTTAATTAAGATTCTAAAAATAAATTAATAAATTATTATATAATTTTGTTAAATATTACCTGAAATATATTTACTGTGTTTGCATTAAGTTAAAAGCATATCTGCAAAAAAAACCTTTGCTGACAAAACACTTTATCAGCTCTATCTATCTATCTATCTATCTATCTATCTATCTATCTATCTATCTATCTATCTATCTATCTATCTATCTATCTATCTATCTATCTATCTATCTATCTATCTATCTATCTATCTATCTATCTATCTATCTATCTATCTATCTATCTATCTATCTGTCTATCAATTTCTCATTAATGCAATTATCTAATCAACCAATCACATGGCAGTTGCTTCAATGCATTTAGAGGTGTGATCCTGGTCAAGACAACCTCCTGAACTCCAAACTGAACGGCAGAATGGGAAAGAAAAGTGATTTAAGCAATTTTGAGCCTGGCATGGTTGTTGGTGACAGACGGGCCGGTCTGAGTATTTCACAATCTGCTCAATTACTGGGATTTTCATGCACAACCATTTTTAGGGTTTACAAAAAATGGTGTGAAAAGGGAAAAACATCCAGTATGTGGCAGTCCTGTGGGCGAAAATGCCTTGATGCTAGAGGTCAGAGTAGAATGGGCCGACTGATTCAAGCTGATAGAAGAGCAACTTTGTCTGAAATAACCACTGGTTACAACCGAGGTATGCAGCAAAGCATTTGTGAAGCCACAACACACACAACCTTGAGGCGGATGGGCTACAACAGCAGAAGACCCCACCGGGTACCACTCATCTCCACTACAAATAGGGAAAAGAGGCTACATTTTGCATAAGCTCACCAACATTAGACAGTTGAAGACTGGAAAAATGTTGCCTGGTCTGATGAGTCTCGATTTCTGTTGAAACATTCAGAGTCAGAATTTCGCATAAACAGAATGAGAACATGGATCCATCATGCCTTGTTACAACTGTGCAGGATGGTGGTGGTGGTGTAATGGTGTGGGAATGTTTTCTTGGCACACTTTAGGCCCCTTAGATTGGGCATTGTTTAAATGCCACTGCCTACCTGAGCATTGTTTCTGACCATGTCCATCCCTTTATGACCACCATGTACCCATCCTCTGATGGCTACTTCCAGCAGGATAATGCACCATGTCACAAAGCTCAAACACTGAGTTGTGTCATGACACTGAGTTCACTGTACTAAAATGGCCCCCACAGTCACCAGGTCTCAACCCAATAGAGCATCTTTGGGATGTGGTGGAATGGGAGCTTCATGCCCTGGATGTGCATCCCACAAATCTCCATCAACTGCAAGATGTTATCCTATCAATATGGGCCAACATTTCTAAAGAATGCTTTCAGCACATTGTTGAATCAATGCCACGTAGAATTAAGGCAGTTCTGAAGGTGAAAGAGGGTATTAGTATGAACAAAGTATTAGTATGGTGTTCCTAATAATCTTTTATATATATATGAAAAATTATATCAGTACTTTTGCAAGCAAATGCCTTTTTTTCTTTCTTTTTTTGGAGCAAACAACATTTTTAAATATCTTTTTCTTTATTTTTTTAAAGGTGCACTATGTAGTATTTTTGCAGTAAAATATCCAAAAACCCCTATAGGCCAGTGTTATATATTTTGTTATGTTGAGTCCTTACAATATCCCAAATGTTTCCAACTATTTGTAAATTGTGAGAAAATTGCTATTTTAACCAAGGAGCCGGGATGTCTGAGGGAGTCGCCTATCAATTGTGTCATATCTGCATTACCCTCGGTTTCCAATTTTATTTTGCAGAAAGATTTTACTCTTAGCAGTGTCACAGCAGCCGCTGAGCGAGTAACTTCATAACATAATTTTGAATGCACTTAAATGTATCTAATATGAATAAACAGAGCAGTAACCTTATAGTCATGACCGGAAAAAAAACGGTTATAGCGTGGACGCCTGGCGACTGTGTCCCGTCCCATCATAATAAAAGTTCCGCTGCTCGCGAGCTGCGTGTTGCTCAACAATCGCTTCAGCGGCCTTGCTCAGCTCCACAACACTAGGTCCTGCTCTGCTTCATACTACAGTAATGTTAATAATCACATTCATGAACATGAGTCCTATTCCGATTCTTTTCCACCGGCTGTGAGGTGAAGACTACATGTCCCAAGATTCTGCGCACAAACTTGGCGTCATCAAACAACGCCTTTGTTTTGAATAGGCGCCCTCTAGCGATGGAAAAATTGCATAGTGCAGCCTTTAATATGCAGATTACTTTTTTCTTATTGTTAAAAACTGTCAAAATTTTAATATAAGCACACTTCTTTTGATGACTTTTGACCAGACTTTGGTAAGCAGAAAAAATATACTCATATAGAAGTAAATGTAAGTACAAAAAATGTATAATTACATAAAACCCATTTCATTCAAATCTTAAGAGCACACGTTGACACTGACAATGATAAAATACGTTTTTCTCTCAAATCTTTTGCAGATCTCCTAGCACCCCTTTGTGGTCCCCAAACTATTTTAACCTACAATAATTTAAATTATTTCCATTGAATCAAATTAAAATGTCAAAGATACATTTAAAGCAGCACTGGGTAACTTTTGCTCTCGGGGTCCCCCTACAGTTGTCCTCAATAATGTCCTCAACTACTGTCGTAAACGGTCATCCTACAACAGGGGATGCCATCGCGCGTGCATTTGTTGACATGACAACCCTGATAGCCCTGAACTAGTAATGCGCGGGTCGTCTCATAACCCGCGGACTCTGTATGTCTATTTAATGGTCGCGGGTGCGGGGCGGGTTGTAAAAATATATACAGTGGTGCGGGGCTTGCCAAATAATTTCTTAAAAGTGGGTTGGTGCAGCACAAACCCCTCATTTACACTGAACACGTGTGCGGCGCATTACGGCTGCGACAAGGTTTTATTCCGTCCTCCATGCGGTGATAACTCACACCGGGAGCATATCAGAAGCGGGCCGTCAAAAATAGACTAGGCACCTATATTTAGCAAAGCGGCGCGGAGAGCCGCTTCTGGGAAGCTTCTGAAACGCGCCGCATCGCGGCCGGTGTAAACACAAGCATTGACTAGAATGGGCACGATCAGCTCCGGTAGCCGTGTCGCAGCCGTAATGCGCCGCACACGTGTTCAGTGTAAATGAGGGTAACAGTTCCCCTGAACACTGCAGGAGGAGTTCACATGCAGGTTTTCTTCTGGCGGCGCGTGTGAAATGTCTTCATCCCAGGTACAGTCAGTGGCATATGTTTCAGCATGTCATATGAATATAATTTCATGGGTTTTATTTTTTTCAAACGCCAAATAATCACGATGCTCACGTTTACAAGCCAGCGTCATTATAGTAGTCTATTGGTTACCGTTTTACAGAATCTATATGATACTTCAATTCAATGTTTGAGTGGTAGGTAATCACCATAACAAGCATGACAGCGTCGGTCGGGCACGCCTCCTTCAGCTCACGCCAACGAGCAAACGCTGGTCACATTTTGATCCTCGTCCTGCCTTTAATCCCACCACTTTTTCGTTTCCTTTTATTGCTTTTCTCCAACAAAACCGTTTTCTTTCTTATTTGTCTGTGCTGCTTCGGACATGACTATATTATCCGCGAACAAAGTTGGGCTCGCACGTCCGAATGTAAGGAAGTGTGGGTGGTGGTGGAAGTGACGTATATGCCCGTAAAGCAGTTGAATTTTGTAGTTCTTTTTGTTCTCGGGTTACTACCTGAAACCCGAAGTTTAAAAGTATGTTAAAAAACGATACAGACCCCATCAAGCTATGGCAGACGTGTCATTCAACCTATTGTAAGTCGATGTATCATCACAAGAGTCTTGAAAATATATTATGAAGGTTGAAAAGTTACCTGGTGCTGCTTTAAAATCAACTCAACTCAAAAATATTAATAGGCACTAAATGGGCATGACGCTTCTGCATACTGTGCAAGAAAGAAGGGCACATTAGACCCTTCTCTCGCCACACACACACATAAAATAAAAATAAAAATTATATATATTTTTGAACACATAAATCATATGCTCTCTAGAGTGCATGAAAAGAGTGCATATTACACACACAACACACCTAATGGACAAAGAGTCTTTCTGTAGTGATTTTTCAAACACCCACATGCAGGCAAACTAAATACCAGAACTGGTTAAGCTAGAAACAAGGTGACATCATCCTCACACTTCTCATAGTCAGCCATTTGCCGCCAACTGGTGTGGCATCATTTCAGTCCACCTCAGCACTTCCTGTCAGTGTCATGAAAACAAACCAGCATGCGATGCAAAGAAACATATACAATTGCAACACACAAAAAAAGATACAGTCTTTTCCTTAAAGTGCCCCTATTATGCTTTTTCGGATATGACCTGCACTGTAAAAAATAAAAACGGAAAATGTACTGGTAATTTTCTGCCAGTACATTATCCAGTAATTTTATGGAAATTTCCGTTAACCCCTAAAACACAAAATAATGCAATGTGTACTTTAAAATGCAGGTAAAACACCTGTAAAAAAAAAAAAAAACAATACAGAAAATTCCTTCATATTTATACAGTACACTGTGCTCTCACTGTGACTTTTTTTTTAAATGTTTTTTTTGTGTCATGTAGTGTGTTAAATAGCTGTTTTTAATGTTTTCAGGTTTCAAAGATTAAAATGCACGATAAATAAAGGTATTGTCTCCCAAAAGAAAGAACTGATTCTGAACTGTTTGAAACGTGTTGTCAACAATTCCATTCTTACTTCCTGTATGAACCTAAGTAGGTTTGTAACACATTTGCATAATGCCAGCCTGTGTTCTTCATTAGCTGCCCATGAACAACATCTACTTTCACACTTAAACACTGTAGTTTTAGTCCTGGAAGAGTTTAGTTTGTGTGGTCAAGAAGATGCTGTTTTCTGCGCTGCAAAAGCATATCCACTTTGCTGTACTTCCAAAGAATGCAGACTTGGCACTATTTTAACGATCTGAGCACATGGTCTAAGCGCACGGTGCAAGTGCACTTAGGGTGTGTCCGAATCCCCTTTTGGTTTAATCCACTTTCTAGTTTAAAGCTACACTGTGCAACTTTTTTAGTTTATTCTTAGCTAAAAACACTTAGTTCATTCAAAAATATATGTGCTCATTAATGTATATTTACTTCTTTAAAGTAATAAAGTATTCTGGTAAGTTTATAATATGCCATTGAAAATACATACGGGTGAGGGGTTCGAATGCCGGTTGCCATGTTGCCCCTCCATCTTGAAAGTACAATGGCCAAAGAGGGACATACCCGTAAATTCAAGCTTCGCTTTTCACGTTTTAACACTCGATGGCACCATGTCAAATGTGAAGAGGGGGATTGCCATGTTAATCTTGGACTAAATCGGCCACCGTAGGAGTTAAAACGAAATCAGAATTGAGAGGAACAGAAACTAATATTCACTAGATGGTCATATACCTTTACACTGCTAGATGGGGGAAAATATCACACAGTGTAGCTTTAAAAGCCAGTTGTGCTCACAACATGGCGGATTTGCTATTTACATGCCGGAATTTGCAAACAAGGAAAAACTGAATGCTTCTCCTTTTATTTTAAATATTTAAAAATGTTTGAGTGCTGCTGCTGCGCATCCCTGTGTGTGTAATAATCAGAGTGTGTGTTGTTCACCTGCCTATATGCCCATGTTACTAATGTGCTCTTTAAATAACACAAAAAATACTGCGCTATTGACTTTACAACAGGTTTTCGTTGGTCAGTGGCACAGTCATTTCAGTTGCCTCAATATAGCAAAGCGCCTGAACACAACTCGTTTTCATACCAGCACGCCCATGGGTGGACAAATATGTAACCCCTCCTGTTCGAACCGCCCACTCCAAGCGGGACTTGACCCCGAGTCCGTCGGCATGAGAGTCAGACGCTCTAACAAGGAGGCTAAAGGCTGCAACCTCTTGCGTCAGTCGCTAGAGCGCCTCTTGAGGACAGAGGAGTGAGGTTTACTCGGACAGTGACTACTAACTGGCATCTGTTATACTCACCCCATTAAACCTCACTTCCATCCGGGTCACGGCACCAATATAACCCCTTCTGTTCGAACCACCTGCTCCAAGCGGGACTTGAACCCAAGTCCGTCGGCATGAGAGTCAGACACTTTAACAAGGAGGCTAAAGGCTGCAACCTCTTGCGTCAGTCGCTAGAGTGCCTCTTGAGGACAGAGGAGTGAGGTTTACTCACACAGTGACTACTAACTGGCATCTGTTATACTCATCCCATTAAACCTCACTTCCATCCGGGTCACGGCACCAATATAACCCCTCCTGTTCGAACCACCCGCTTCAAGCGGGACTTGAACCCTGGTCCGCCGGCATGAGAGTCGGACGCTCTAACAAGGAGTCTAAAGGCTGCATCCTCTAGCGTGCTTGTTAGAGGACGCATTTTTCTCTAGCGTCCTTGTTAGAGGACCATTTTTCGTCCTAAAGGCTGCGTCCTCTAGCGTAAACAATACATGTGCTGTAAGAGCGTCTCTTGAGGACAGAGGAGTGAGGTTTACTTGTACAGTGACTACTAGCTGGCCTCTGTTACACAAAGGCATCTGCTATCTAAACAATGTGGCGCAGAACACAAAAATGTTAACTGCATCAGGCTAAAATTAGCAAAAAACACTTGTGTTGCTCCTGATTGCGCCAGGTGTATGATAGGGCCCCTGGGCATGAATTGATATGGTAAAACCGATGCCATCGTTACTATTATATCACTGTGTATAAAAGTGCTGAGGAAGCCTCCGGAGCTGACATACAGATATGGTAATGGCAGTTTTGTTTCCAATATGGGCTGTAGACCAATCACAACAGACTGGGCCATCTAAACAATCAGAACAGACTAGGCTTTCAGAAAGGAGGGTTATGAGAGGCTGAATCCTTTATTAAACAATTTTCTGTGAGAAAAGAGGTTACGCTGTAATATATATTATGAGAAAATGTAAGTGTTTTTTGACCTTCCAAACATCCAAAACACAATTAGGAACCTTTAAAATAGCATAATGGGTGCACTTTAAGCAAAACTGATTTTATGTGGTTACTGATTTGGCATCTTGCAGTGATTTGCCCACACAGACTCACTAGTTACTGTTTCAATGTGTGGCACGATTTGGGAGGGTGATGCAATAGGATGCCACACCAGTGCAGTGCAGGGACACTGAAGACCAGCTGCATAACACAGCAGGACGCCCCACAAATTAACTAAAACTTAACCAAGGTAGCATTTAGATGACATTGCCATTTGATAAGACACCAATGCAAAGGGATTCACCTTTGGATCTGAGCAACACCTGATGCAGGAGTCAACGTCGAGAGGAAGTGATGCTTGACACAGCATGATGCCACAATCAATTGTCATTTGGTTTTTAATTAGCCATCTGCCTCAGCAACAAACTGGGGTGAGTTTCCCACACAAAGATGTAACTCACTGATTAACTACCACAGTACGATATATATCGCTGGAGAAACTAACCAACTAGTCACAGTTTCCTGAAACCGTAGTAACATGTTTGAACGACATTTGTTCAAACAATACAGGAGTGTCACAGGTGGAGGAGTATAACTTCTACTAATTGATATATTCTAGATTTCAGAGACGCTGCTGTAACGAACATGGCACCTAATGGCTACATCGTCGTTTTTGTTCCATATTATTTCACTTTATTTGATGTTTGATTCATCACAGGTTCTCTCATATGTCATACTTCAGAGTTCCTTTGCGCATTTGGCACACATGCACACTCCTCAAAATGACACTGACTGTTAATTGACATGCTAAAATATACAGATTAATATATTAATATAAATATAAGATATAAGATTAATATATATATATAAAGTCATAGTTTTGTTATTTTTGGACCAAAATGTATTTCCAATTGCTTCAATAGATTCTAATTAACCAACTACTTTGAGGATGTTTCTATTACCTTTCTGGACATGGACAGTATAGTGTCCATACACTTGCATACGCTCTCGGACTAAATATAAAATATCTTAAACTGTTCTGAAGATGAACGGAGGTCTTATGGGTGTGGAAGGACATTAGGGTGAGTCATTAATGACATCAATTTTATTTTTGGGTGAACTAACCCTTTAACTCTTTCCCCGCCAGCATTTAAAAAAGTTGACAGCCATCGCCAGGGTTTTTGACCATTTTCACCAAAATAGCCCATAGAATATTTTGTTTTGTGAATATCTGAGCATGCAGTATTTCACAAGAAAGAGCTGACCCTCTTCTTTTATACAGAGAAGAAGTTTTGTTCTAGCTTCTTGCATTACATTTTTTATCCACACTTGAATATGGGTAAGTTTCATAAAAACAGCAACATTTTGAACAAAAAGCTGAGAAAATCACATTTTTGTGAAAGGCTGTTTCCAGATCAGATTCAGAGCGATGCTCAAACACAGATGGAGTAGATTGAGTCCATCAACACTAATGCACTAATGCAGTCCTGTAGCTCGTCCTGGTTCCACATTTCATTCACTAACATCAGATAGCTTTGATTTATATGATGTTTAATGTTGCAAAATGCATATGATTACGTATGATCGCTTGTTTTACTCACGTGTGTTTTGATCAGAAGATTCAGTACTCATGCAGAAGATGCGTAATAGCGCCCCCTAGTGTCTAACAGTGAAAATACGGAGACCTGGAAAATTCCGTTTTTGGCCTGGAAGCGTTTTCTCGCAAATAACGGAAAATTCTGTGTTTGGTGGGGAAAGAGTTAAAAATAGCAACGCTCTTCCAAGCTTTATAATGGTAGTGAATGGCAGTCCTGATTTTGAAGTCTGAAACAATCTATCCATCATAAAAGTGCTCCACACGGATCCGGGGGGTTAATGAAAGCCCTCCGAAGCGAAGCGATGGGTTTTTGTTAGAAAAATATCCACATTTAAAACTTTATAGACTAAAATTACTAGCTTACTATCACAATCACCAGTGAGAGTGTCCCGGGATTACAACCAGAGGGCACTCCACCCTGGACTATTATCACTGTCAAAGACTACATTACCCATAACCCACTGCCCAGACTAATCAGCCATGATGGTATTCAGCTGTTGTTCATTAGCTTGTTAGCTTCTGCGTATATAAACCTGGGCTTAATCTGAAATCGCTCCCTATACCCTCAGATGGGGCACTATTTGAGGGGACAGCCATTTGTAGGGGTGTCCGAAACCATAGCGGACGTTATAGAGTGCACTCATTTTATCCCACAATGCACCGCAATAACAAGTGTACAGCCGATGTACGCACAATGGTCCGAATTCACTCACCCGGTTTCATTCACTCCTTCACATGAACTATATTAGTGGACTAACGTAGGGAATAGTGAATGAGGGTTTAGGGGGCGATTTCTGATTCGGCCCTGGTTTATTCAGTCACTCTCTAGGTCTTGTGTGTCTGTAATTGCTGCATTTCTGAATTTTTGTTTATTGTTTTCCTGTGTCTTGTTTCATTGTGCCCGGTGTTCTGGATTACTCTTTGTTTGTGGTTCTTGGACTGTTATTGTTTTGCTGGTATATTACCTTTGCCTGTGTTTGGATCACGATAGTGGATTACCCTCTGAATAAATACTGCGCTTGGATCCTCAACCTCTGAGTCACGGAACAGTTCATTACACTAACGGCAGACGGCCTACGCAAGTCGACTTGCATCAAAAGAGTAACCCTTGACGCGATGTATGATGTACTGTAGGATGTAGGAGTAGTGTAAGATTTGACGCCTCTCGTGGTTCAAACTAATAGGGCTGGGCAACAAACTCAAGCTCCTCTTCTCTTATATCGAAATCCTCTGACATTTTGCTCTAAACACTGCAATTCCACGGTTGTCAATACGTTAGGTGTCAGGTCAGGGGTTACTATATCGCCATAAATGTGAACGGTTGTCTGTTGGAAGACAGTTATTTTTGTTTATAAAGTATTAAATGTGGATATTTTTATTGCACAAATGCATCCCTTCGCTTCAGGAAGCATCTATTAAACCCCCCAGAGCTGTGTGGATTACTTTTATGA
Organism: Pseudorasbora parva; assembly: GCF_024679245.1. Classification (NCBI taxonomy): domain Eukaryota; kingdom Metazoa; phylum Chordata; class Actinopteri; order Cypriniformes; family Gobionidae; genus Pseudorasbora; species Pseudorasbora parva. The sequence continues at coordinate 32,461,195 of NC_090190.1, read as the reverse complement.
TGGATGGATGGATGGATGGATGGATAAACTTTTTTGGGCTTCAAAATCAGGACTGCCATTCGCTACCATTATAAAGCTTGGAAGTCAGAACATTTTTTAATATAACTCTGAACTCCTAGAATGGCTTGAGGGTGAGTAAATCATGGGGCAATTTTCATTTTGGGGTGAACTATCCCTTTAAGTCCACATGTCATGAGAGTAGAAACCATGCTTCTATAGCTGTAGTTTCAACCACATAAGTTTGTGATGCTGTTTGCAAATATTTGCTGGAACTATGGTTTTAGGAAACGGCAAACTGTTGAACTATGTCCAAAGTTGGTTAGCAATGCTTTCGGGAAACACACCCCGTGTCAAGTTATAGAAGATGAGAGAGCTCTATCAGTAATGGTACCTACCAGCTACAAAACAGACTCTCCAGAGTCCAGAATGCAGGGCCATCTTCACCTCATTGGTCTGGTTCTGCTGCAGGACAATGCCCTCTTCCATTAACAGCCAATAGTCCGTCGACACAGCCACACCGACCAGGAGCAGCCCGCACGCTCCAAACACAGACGACAGGAGCGTCAGTGCCCTGGTGCTAAATGAACTCATCTAAAAAGACGGGAGAGAAGAACATAAACAAACAAACATGCAATGGGTTATTGGTTGCTAGTCCTAGTCAAACAAGACCACCCCAGTAATATTGTGATCTTTAAATACACTGACATTCAAAAGTTTTTTTTTTTACTTTTATTCAGGAGGATGCATTAAATTGATCTGGAGGTATTAAATTGATCTGAAGATGAAAACATTTATAATGTTAAAAATATATATATATTTCAAATATATGCTATTCTTATGAACTATAAGATACAAAACAGCATAACTGTTTTACGTATTGATGATGATAATAATAATAAATAAATGAAATGAGCACCAAATCAGCATATTAGAGTGATTTCTGAAGGATCATGTGACACTGAAGAATAGAGTAATGATGCTGAAAATTCAGTTTTCCATCACAGGAATAAATCACATTATAAAATATATTAGTGCCATTTTGAATTGTCATAATATTACATCATATTACTGTATGTTTGATCAAATAAATGCAGCCCTGGATTTATTTTATTTGCATCAAAGAGCCTTTAACAACATTAAAAAATGTTCTTACTGACCCTGCATTTTTTAATGCTGCAAAAGACGATCGGCCTGATCACATAAATAAACAAACATGATACCTAAAATAACACATAACCTTGCATATAAGCAATCCTATCCTGTCACTCAGTGTGTTTCCCAAGAGTTGAACCCATGAGCTTGGTGTTGCAAACTTGCAAATGAGCAATTGAGCAGATAAATTACCTGCCATTTAAATGTAATAATAATGTTGCTACTTACTTTTGTCAAACTAACTTATGTAGTCACTCAAGTAGCCACAATTATTAAATATGAATGAAACAATTCTACTCAATTTGAACCGATTAGCAATTGTTCAACAACTTACACTATATTGCCAAAAGTATTGGGACACCCCTCCAAATCATTGAATGCAGGTGTTCCAATCACTTCCATGGCTACAGGTGTATAAAATTAATCACCTAGGCATGCAGACGCTTATACAAACATTTGAGAAAGAATGGGTCGCTCTCAGGAGCTCAGTGAATTCAAGCTTGGATACCATGATAGGTTTGCACCTGTGCAATAAATCCATTCGTGAAATTTCCTCAGTACTAAATATTCCACGGTCATCTGTTAGTGATCAAAGAGTGGGGTCAGCGCATGCTGAGGTGCACAGTGCGCAGAAGTCGCTAACTTTCTGTAGAGTCAATAGCTACAGACCTCCACATTTCATGTGGCTTGGCCCCTAAGTTTCAGTAAAAGGAACTCTTAATGCTTCAGCATACCAAGACATTTTGGACAATTTCATGCTCCCAACTTTGTGGGAATAGTTTGGCGATGGTCCCTTCCTGTTCCAATATGACTGTACACCAGTGCACAAAGCAAGGTCCATAAAGACATTGATGAGTGAGTTTAGTGTGGAGGAACTTGACTGGCCTGCACAGAGTCCTGACCTCAACCCGATAAAACACCTTTGGGATTAATTAGAGCGGAGACTGTGAGTCAGGCCTTCTCGTCCAACATCAGCCTGACCTCACAATTGGGCTTTTAGAAGAATGGTCAAAAATTCCCATAAACACACCCCCAAACCTTGTAGAAAGCCTTCCCAGAAGAATTTAAGCTGTTATAGCTGCAAAGGGTGGGCCAACTCCATATTAAACCCTACGGATTAACAATGGGATGTAATTAAAGTTAATGTGCATGTAAAGGTAGTCATCCCAAAACTTTTGGCAATACAGTATATCTATGCAAAAGTGAAACAACTGTTTAATTTTTACCCCAATCATTTTTTCTTACTTTGTGCAAAAGCGGCAATCACGTGGGGAAAATCATGAATTGCTTTACTGGGTCTTGTTTCAATATCAACCATATGCTAATTAAGGCAAATAGAGTGCACTATAATAACTAAAGGCCAAGAAATATTATTATATTAGCTATGCCTGAAGGGCTTGATGAAAAATTCCTCTCCATCGACTACTGAACTAGTGTGTGACTCATCAACAGAACAAACAGATGAAGGACAAACAGTGTCCTTTAAATAGTGTATGACTAAAATGATTAGGGGCAAGCGTGCAGTGAGACATATCTTCAGAATTATATGAGTGCTTAAAGACACTATAAATCTTTAGGTATTTCATTTTTATGGCCTTTGCCTCGGAGTAGCAGGAAAGTGCGAGGGAGAGAGAGGGAGAACGGGATTGTGACGCAAACTGGATTCTGCACCCCATGTGAGCCCGTGCACTACCCGCTGTACCATGGCGCAATGTTAGCTACTAATCAACTAGCCTCTAAAAAGTCTGTATTCCGACAAACAGGCGATTACACAAACAGATCATTAGCTAAATTCATTGTTTAGGCTTATAGAACCGACGGTTGTACCCAGCAGTAAAAGCATCACAGCTGTGTATCTGCTGAATAGATTGACACATCAAAGCTTGAAGGTAAAGAGAGAGAGAGAGAGAGAGAGAGAGAGAGAGAGAGAGAGAGAGAGAGAGAGAGAGAGAGAGAGAGAGAGAGAGAGAGAGAGAGAGAGAGAGAGAGAGAGAGAGAGAGAGAGAGAGAGAGAGAGAGAGAGAGAGAGAGAGAGAGAGAGAGAGAGAGAGAATCAGAAGGAATAATCAAGAAACAGAGAACGCGAACAGTATCGGAAAGGTTTTGCTGTGTAATACCTGCTGGATTGTTACATGTTTTGCACTCACACTCTGGAACAAGAGTGAGGATTTGACTGGCATGCCTCCAGTAGAGTCACAATTTCCTTTAATTCACTGAATGGCACCATATAGCCGCTGGATTAGAAGACTGGAAAATTAACATTTTTTTAGGCTTGGTATTTGGCAGGGAGAGAAGAACACAATAACAGGTTATTATTGGTGAAATCCTCCCTGGTTAGTGTCTGGAGCCCCCGGGTGTGCTTGATATGAATGAAGGATTCGTAGTGAATGGTGGTTTATGTGTGAGTGTTAAGATAATCCATAGAGCATTGACAGAGCGGAGCAGAGGAGAAAAGAGGAGCTTTGAAGAAGTTAAAGGTGAGGAAAAATGGCTCCGGGAAAGATAATATGGTGAATAATGAAGTTCCTCTGAAGAATGCATTAGCACTTGGTGAACCAGCACTGCAGTAGTAGTACATTTTATGAAGAAGTAGAGAGTGCATATGCAAAAGTCTCTTTCAAGGATGTTGTGGGGGTGGTGCCAGGGCATTGCTACGCAGTGTCTAAAGTGTTCTGAGTAGCTAGGGAACTCTGGGTGGTTGGTTACTGGCCCAAGTCAAAAAAATAATAACTCATCCAGCAAGCAAAAACAATTGCTTAAAATAAACATGATATGATTCATAGTCTGTAAAAAAAAGAATAATAATAATTTTTAAGCCGAAATGTAAAATATTTTAGTAATTTAAAATAACTAAATATTTTAATAATTCAATTTAATAATTAATAGTTAAAAATCAACTCAGATGATAAAAATACATGAATAAATCATGTGTGCATACTGCACAAACAGCTGGTCATGTGATACGGCTATTGAAATGTAAATGTGCAGGTACCAATATAACCCATTTTAAAAGCCATGAGGGGCGAAGCGAGTAGAAAGACACTCGGAGAAAGAGAAAAAGATAAAAGAGAGCAAATCAAGGCTAGGGGCTGGGAGAGGAAACAGGCAATTGGGAGCTGTCCATCACAGTAGTGCTGAAATCAGGCGACGCACAGGCCACAACTCTGGAATCTTGATCAAGAAGGGTTTCAGGGAGGCTGGCGATTTCTGTCGCACGTTTGAGAAAATACAAAGTATAAAATATGTATGTATGTGCATGCAACAAAACTGCACTGTGGATTCCTGAAAGAAAGTAAGAACTTCAGGAACAGGAAAAATCAGAAACTTTTGTGTGCACCCAAAAAGACTGACATCCCACGGGAATGTAAAGTAGCTGTAAAGTGCTGTAATCTACATTGGGCTGAAAATCTAGTGAGGAACGTAATAAAACCTGTAACAAAACACAATAACTCAACCGATCTAAAACATCGGCCCCTATTAGCCTTACATCCCAACAGAACAATATCCAATCGTCCTTTATTTCGTCCAGGGGATTTAGGCAATATAGGTCTTACGTATGAGGCCGTTCAATATACGCCAGACATGACCACATTTAGAAAGACGGCCCTCGTGGTGTACTGGGGGTTCCACAGATGGCGTGTCCACTCGACTGGGGAGCAAGAGCCCAAGGGGAGTGTAGTTTTCTGTAGAGACGGCAATATGTTCCTCTGTCAGCAGGTTAGGCCAACTGGCAAGTGGGAAGAGTGTGGGAGGAAATGAGTAGAGAAAACAGAGAAATGTGTGCTTTATGAAAGGATGGTATTTAAGTATTTAGAGCAAAAGGAATAAGAGAGAGGGAAGGGGGGAGGAAGGGGTCTGGGGAAAGACCTTGGCCCAAAATATCTCAGAGGACAGTCGCGCATGCAGGCCTGCACGCATGTGCGAGCTTTCAATGACACGCACATGCAGTCACATGTGCACATTCATGACTTCAGCTCACTTCACGGAGATACAGAGCACCATTCATAAAGCTCAAACTGATATCTTCATTCCAGCATAGCCACAAGAAGGCAGAAAATAATCATAACTGACTCAAGGCGTAATCAAAAATATATATATAAATAATTCAGCCATTCTGTCACTTTGTCCTCATCCTCTCTCTCTAGCTCTCTCTCTCTCACACACACACACCATCATAAAGACGACTTTCCTTATAGAGTTACATTGTTTTTATATTGAGGTAATGATATTTCATATCCTCTCTAAACCTTACAGAAACCTTTTCTGCATTTTTAGTTTTTCCTTAGAACATTATCTAGCATATTAAGCCGTTTCCCTCATGGGGAGAGTTAATTTGGACCCCACAAACTAATTCCACAAAGTGATTTCAGATTTTACTATCCTTTCAACAATTTAGTCCCTAGGCAAACGTGACCCTCACAAACACCTATTTTTCACTATCACCATTGGAACTTCATTTCTACCTTTCCTCTAAACCCTTACAGAAACATATCCAGGCTTCATATCATTAGGACATCATTTAGCATATTTCTACAGTATGTTAGCTGGTTGATTTCAGGTGTCACTATCCTTATTATGCAGGCAAATCCTGACCCACACACAGACATCGTGTATCCAGATCCTCACAACCGCAGTAGCTACTCTTTTCTCGTGGCGTTACCAAAGTCAGCACTAGAGAAATGAGCAACATCCATGACACACACCACCACCAGTCCGTCCACGACACGAGCCCGTAGTCTAACCTGACTACGGGTCTCGCGTTAAGTGCGACAAAAACAATTGAACGATACAACTCACATCTAAGAATGGTCACAAAATAGAGAAAATGATGTTAAATTGATACATGTAAAAATAAAAATAAATTAATTCAGCGTTTCACTATAGTACGTGGGACTACTGGACACGAATTGACTGGATCTGTCATACTTGGCTCGAAAGCACCGGAACGAATCGATCTCTCGACTTCAAACTATGCTGTCTAATCACGCGCCACTCATACAGCGACGGTAACGTGCATGAAGAAAGAAGAGCACGAGCACTCACCCTCCAGCACGCGACCCGAGTCAGCGCTGCACGTACAGGCGTCGAGAGGAATAACCAAACGCCTGGAAAACCTTGACAGATTTTGCAGTTTTCTTCTCTCTCTACCTCACTCGCTCTTTCACACACTAACACACACCACACACACGCGTGTTCTCTCCCTCTCCTTCTCGCGCTCTCTCACGTCGCTCGCTCGCTCTCACTCTTTCAGCACTGCGGTGATTTGGCTGAATGGGGATGGGATGACAGAAGAGAGACTTTCACTCAGTTTGACGCTGATGAGGCTCAATAAGGTCACAGTTAGTTTTAGGTCTGTATATGTCGGTGAAGGCATGTGAGTCATACAGTATACGGTTAATATTTAATTAAAAGATTGTTCCCGAAATAACGAAAACGTGTCCGTTTAACTAAAACGAATACGTGCTTACTTAAGCGTACTTATTTGCTACTTTTGTGCTACCTTTTTCCACAAAGTGATCTGATTCTTGGAATTACTCAAAATATTATATAGTAGGCCTATACAGTAGTCTATATCCAGAGACTGTAATAATTTACAAATGTATAAGCATTTCTAACGCTACAGAATTTAAAAAAAATTGGAGTTAGCCTATAGTATTTTTTTGTAATACAGCTACTGTATGTTATAATTATTCAACCCCCTATTCAATGCTGCTGACTGCTGTTTTAAAAGTCATTTATTTGTGCAGTATGGTACAAAATTGTATTGAAACATAATTATGTTTGTACTAAAGTTGAGTAGCAAATATGGCCAAGTCAAAGAAAAAGCTATAGAGAACACATTATTTACATTAGAAAGTCTACAGGAAGATTTCCCAAACACTGAAAGTTCTTTTAAAAGCATCATTCATAAGTTTAAAATGTGTTGTACCAGAAAACCATTGAGGGTGTTGAAGAAAAAGCACAATAAGGGAATACAATTTTTGATCAGAGCAACTAAGACAACTGCTTAATTTACTGCCAACATTTTGCAAGATGACCTGAGGAAAGAAGGAAAAAAAACATTTCAATGCAGAGTATAAGAAGAACACTAGACAAGCATGGCCTTCATGTTGGGACATCTTACTGAATGCTTTTCTCGACCAAGAAGAACATAAAAGAATATGTTAAACTTCATTTGGATAGACTGTTGGAGTTCTGGAAGAATGTTTTATGGAGTGATGCGACCAAACTGGATTTCTTGGTCCCATGGATCAGCGGTGTGTCTGGTTCAAAAAAGGCAGAGCTTGAGCAGAAGAACACCATCTCCATGGTCAAACACGAAGGTGAAACAGTCTTGTTATGGGGGTGCTTTGCTGTTGCAGGAAGTGAAAATCTTCCCTGTGTGAAGGACATGATGAACTCTTTGAAGTATCAAGCCATTTTGACAAAGATGGTGATGCCTTTGGTGCAGAGACTGTCCTGAAGTACAGCCATCCCAAAGTACACATCCAAATTCAGCTTGGTTCAGGGATCAGTCGTAGAACGTTCTTGAGTGGCTTGTACAGTCTTCAGATTTAGATCTCATTGAAAATATTGGGTGGAATTTGAAGAAGGCAGTGGCAACATGAGAACCAAAGATTATCAGTGATCAGGAAGCCTTTTCAAAAGAGGAATGGGTCGAGATTGCAGTGACAGAAGCTTCTAAGCATCTACAGGCAGCACTGCATGGAGGTCATAACGAATAAAAAATTCTGCACAAAATGTGAGTTTTGGTTAATTTTTAGAAACAATTTTGTTTTATTTTTTAAACTTTTCATTCACTTTACATTCTCAGAATCACTCAGATGTATAGTAATAAACGTTCTATAATAATTTACTGATGCCTTTGTATTTATAAAATGTTGTTCTTGGCAGCAAAATGTCTTGCAGGTCAAGGGAGTTGAATCATTTTAATTTCAACTGTATGCTGCAGATTATTAAATTCATACTTTTACATATATAATATACATAAAATACACACACACACACACACACACACACACACACACACACACACACACACACACACACACACACACACACACACACACACACACACACACACACACACGTTGGTCTATGTGGTTTACAGGGACTCTCCATAGGCGTAATGGTTTTTATACTGTACAAACCGTATTTTCTATCCCCTTACACTGCCCCTAAACCTACCCATCACAGGAAACATTCTGCATTTTTACTTTTTCAAAAAAAACATCATTTAGTATGTTTTTAAGGCCATTTGAACTATGAGGACATTTGATATGTCCTCATAAACCACATTTATAGTGTAATACCAGTGTAATACCCATGTAGTTATACAAATTTGTGTCCTCATAAACCACATAAACAGGCTCACACACACACACACACACACACACACACACACACACACACACACACACACACACACACACACACACACACACACACACACACACACACACACACACACACACACACACACACTGCAGTGTTATAAACATCTGCTCATGTGCTGCAGTCTAGTGGTGTCTCTTAAGTTTCCCTCAGCAGAATGAGTTTTCTTTCACTGCAGTATAGTGGACATCTGACAGCGCATTATGGACCTAAACATCTGTTATTTATCATCCTTTCACATTGAGTTTTACACGCCAGATTGTTGTTGCTCTCTTTGAGAGTTAAGGCTAATTGTGCTGGTCAATTCTGGGGATCAAAATCCTGATGTTTCTTATAGCATTTAGTAAAAAAAAAAAAAAGCGAAATTCATGTGCAAACCATTTGTAACCAAATGCACTGTTGAAAATGTTAGTAAATAAATATAAGTTCTCTTAATTACCTAATCATACAGTGCAGAATATAATATTTTAAAATATCAAAGTATTAATGTATATAATATTTTTTTTATTTTTAAGACTGTATTTTAATATAAAACTATATTGTTAAAATTATGTTTTATAAGTGTCAATCACGTTCGGTATCTGTATATAATAGATCAAGAGACAATCCCTCTCCGAAACCATCATGATTGTTTAGATTTGAATTAGTTTCGTATTGGTGTTGTCAGCTGTACATTGAGTTGCTTTTAATGTTCTTTTATTATTGTGTTATTTTAGTGTCTTGTGGAGTTTTGTGTTTGTGTTAGGGTCACACTGTGCCTTTATTATAGGACACATACTGCAGAGACAAATTTGTACAAACTTTAAAACATAATGTAGTCTTCTTGTGTGCTGTCATTGAATATCCATCTGTTTTACAGGAGAGAAAAAAAAATGAATGGCTCAAATTACTCAGTATATTAACATTACTATATTTTAATTACATAGAATGGAAACATGTAGTCACCCAAAATTAAATCACTTATTTAATTTGATCAAATGCACTGAAAAACTTACCTTAGTTACCGCAAAATGTATTTTAAAACACATATAGTGTGTGTGTGCGTGTGTGTGTGTGTGTGTGTGTGTGTGTGTGTGTGTATGTGTGTGTGCGTGTCTGCGTGTGTGTGTGTGTGTGTGTGTGTGTGCTCAAGTGTGTGTGTGTGTGTGTGTGTATGTGTGTGTGTGTGTGAATGCACACGTATGGGGACTTGTGTTACCGTGGGGATCTAAATTGAGGTCCCCATGAGGAAACGAGCTTATAGAAATTTTTTTTTTTTTTGAAAATGTAAAAATGCAACAAAAATAAATCTGTGACGGAAGGGTTACTTTAAGGGAATATAATGTGCAGTTTATACAGTATAAAAAGCATTATGTCAATGGAAGTCCCCATAAAACATGAAAACACAATGTGTGCGCGTTTGTGTTCTTTACAGCCTCTATGTGTGTATTTATGTGATAAACCTTTATGTGATAATGAAGAACTGTGTGTGGTTTAAGGTGCAGCACTGCACAGCCTTGAGCTTTTTACTCCCAGCCTGCCAATGCAGCAGAGCACTGACATTTATGGTGCATGTGCATTTGTGCATGTGTGATTGAACAAGGAAGCATAAGGTGAAAAACAAAGCCTGTCAGTAGAAAAAATTTAGATTATACAAAAACGGAATGCATACACAACATACACAAACAACCACGCACCCATGTTTTGTCCTCAGTTTCTTTTCCTGTCTTAGAAAAAACATTAAACATTCAGTCAATTCTATCAGGATCAATAATAGAGTTGAAAAATTGATTTTAGTTTAATAATTCAACAGATAACTGAAGCATTCTCGTGTTTTATACTTTGCTATTCATTCTACTGACACTGAAATGAAAGAAAGAAAGAAAGAAAGAAAGAAAGAAAGAAAGAAAGAAAGAAAGAAAGAAAGAAAGAAAGAAAGAAAGAAAGAAAGAAAGAAAGAATACCTATGTAGAAAAAATGCACTAAAACAACACAGAATTACAGTAGACTACACTGTAAACAGTTTCCCTAAGGTACACTATATTGCAAAAAGGTTTGGGATGCCAGCCTTTACATTCACATGACATCCCATTTTTTATACGTATGGTTTAATATGAAGTTGGGCCACCCTTTGTCGCTATTACAGCTTCAACTTTTCTGGGAAGTGTGTTTATGGTTTAGGAGGTGTGTTTATGGAATTTTTTGACCATTCTTCTAGAAGTGCATTTGTGAGGTCAGGCACTGATGTTGAACGAGAAAGTCTGGCTTGTAGTCTCCACTCTAATTCATCCCAAAGGTGTTCTGTCGAGTTGAGGTCAGGAGAAAATTCTGAGAGAAAATTGCTGAGAGAAAATTCTTGTGGTGCCCCCCTCAACACTTGGTGCTCCACGCACAGCGCGTGATGCACGTGGTGGGAGCGGCGGCACTGGGTGTGCTGAGGCATTAAGAGTTCCTTTCACTGGAACTAAGGGACCAAGCCCAACCCATGAAAAATAACCCCACTCCCAAATCCCCCTTCCACCAAACTTTACACTTGGCACAATCTAGTCAGGCAAGTATTGTTCTCTTTAGATTGCCAGACATCCAGACAGAGAAGCGTGATTTGTCACTCCATTGAACATGTCTCCACAGGTCTAGAGTCCAGTGGTGGCGTCCTTTACACCACTGCATCCAACACTTTGCATTGCACTTGGTGATGAAAGGTTTGGATACAGCTGCTCAGCCATGTAAACCCATTCCATGAAGCTCTCTACGCGCTAGTCTTGAGATAATCTGAAGGCCACATGAAATTTGGAGGTCTGTTGACTCTGCAATAAGTTGGCGTCTTCTGTGCACTGTGTGCCTCAGCATGTGCTGACCCTGCTCTGTAATTTTACGTGGCCTACTACTTTGTGGCTGAGTTGCCGTTGTTCCCAATCGCTTCCGCTTTGTTATAATACCACTAACAGTTGACCGTGGAATATTTAGTCGTAAGGGAATTTTAAATGGACTTATTGCAGGGGTGGCAATCATGGTACCATGCTTGAAATCACTGAGCTCCTAGTTTTTTAGTGTGTGTGTGTGTGTGTGTGTGTAAATTGAAGCAGACAAGGCTTTAAAATATATAGTGATAATATTTCATAAAACAGCTTTAGCTTAAAGCATAAATCTGTCATATACTATTACAGACCATTTTCCGGTGATTTGCTCTTTAATATAGGCTTCATCCAATTTCACTTTCACTCATCTCAGGCTTCATTTTGTACACATACACTAAAAAGGCTTGGCCACTGGCAGTGTGTAATGAAGAATTCACTTTATGGTGGCCTCAAGACTGAGGCCCTCTGAGGGTCTTCGTGATCGATCCAATCCAGTATAGAGGCCACAAGAGGAGGAGCGGGCTAGTCTTTCACTTTGTCATTCTTCTTCTCTCTCCTCTTCCTCCCACTCCCCACTAAACTGCCTCTCCCTTCCTCTTTCTTTTTTCTTTTCTTTTTGTTGTCTATTTTTAGACCCCTGGTGGGGAAACCCAATACATGTGTGATAAAAATAACACAGTGCTGTTGACTGACCTGAAATCTCCATTCACGGATGGCCTAAAATCTGCATTCAAATCTCCTACGAAATAGTGCTCTCTCAAATATCACCCACAGCGTGACATTTGAAACCAATCAAAGGGCTTTCGCAACATGAAATGATGACAGACATGATTTGAAATGTGCTGGGAGGGAAAATTACACTACCGTGGGTGAACATTTACGATTGTGTTTGAATGATAGCCATATTCGCTCACCAAGAAAAATGCTAATTTTAGAGTTTGATTTATAGACTTGGGACGATCAGAGAATCCCCAGCGTTCCACAGAGAGATAGCCCGCAACCATCCCCTCACTATCATGTCGTTGCTGTGACAACCGTGACTTCAAAGAGGTCTCATCAGAGAGAGGCGGGAAGTAGGGGCGAGTTAAAACATGAAATCAACAGAAAGAGAGAGAGAGAGAGAGAGAGAGAGAGTTTGATGGAAGAGGACAGGGGAAGGCAGGGATGCAAGAGGGAGAAGCTCACAGTCCAGCCAGAGAGAACAGAGAGCGAAGAATGCACAAGTACCCAAGTGAAGATTATGCAAATGAGGACACAGATTATAGGGACATGTATAGATGATTGGAATTAATTTATGCATATGGATAACTCATAGGGATATTGGCAGCTTGCACAGGGAAAGATGGATGGAGACAGAACAAGACCAACGGAGAAAACCATTTTTACAGAGGCTGCAAAAAAACAAAAAACAAAACAAAACATGAATAATAATAATATTAATAATACTCAAAAATACTACAAACCTGATTTAAAAAAAGTTGGGACACTGTACAAATTGTGAATAAAAAAGGAATGCAATAATTTACACATCTCATAAACTTACATTTTATTCACAAGAACAATCCACGTGCCATTCGCCATTGCCGGCTAAAACTCTATAGGTCAAAAAAGAAGCTATATCTAAACATGATCCAGAAGCGCAGGCATTTTATATTTAAAATGGACTGTGGCAAAGTGGAAAACTGTTCTGTGATCTGACGATTCAAAATTTGAACGCCATGTCATCCGGACTAAAGAGGAAAAGAACAACCCAAGTTGTTATCGGCGCTCAGTTCAGAAGTCTGCATCTCAGATGGTATGGGGTTACATGTGTGCGTGTGGCATGGGCAGCTTACACATCTGGAAAAGCACAATCAATGCTGTAAGGTATATCCAAGTTCTAGAACAACATATGCTCCCATCCAGACGTCGTCTCTTTCAGAGAAGACCTTGAATTTTCCAACATGACAATGCCAGACAACACTGCATCAATTACAACATCATGGCTGCGTAGAAGAAGGATCCGGATACTGAAATGGCCAGCTTGCAGTCCAGATCTTTCACCCATAGAAAACATTTGGCAGATCATAAAGAGAAAGATGCGACAAAGAAGAAAGCTGAGCAACTAGAAACCTGTTTTAGACAAGAATGGGACAAGATTCCTATTCCTAAACTTGATCAACTTGTCTCCTCAGTCCCCAGATGTTTGCAGACTGTTATAAAAAGAAGAGCGGATGCCACACAGTGGTAAACATGGCCTTGTCCCAACTTTTTTGAGATGTGTTGATGCAATGAAATTTAAAATCAGCTTGTTTTCCGTTAAAATGATACATTTTCTCAGTTTTAACATGTGAGATGTCATCTATGTTGTATTCTGAATAAAATATTGAAATTTGAAACTTCCACACATTGCATTCTGTTTTTATTCACAATGTGTACAGTGTCCCAACTTTTTTGGAATCGGGTTTTAAATAAAATATATATTAAATTAAATAAATACTCAATTAAATTAAATAAATTAAATAATTGTTTTAACAGGTTTGCCTAGCACCCTGCAACACACAAACACACACACACACACACACACACACACACACACACACACACACACACACACACACACACACACACACACACACACACACACACACACACACACACACACACACACACACACACACACACACACACACACACATTTTTTTTCTTCATCTAAAATAGCATTTATCTCACTTTTCTTTTCACTGGGAGCAAAGGCAGTCCAGTCCTGAAATCCCATAGGGAGTTAATTATGGGCATAATGAGCATGTATGACACATATACACAAGCTTAGGTGGGTTGAACACTTGCACTGAAAGACAAACAAACACACACACACACACACACACACACACACACACACACACACACACACACACACACACACACACACACACACACACACTTTACACACTTTTTGGAGTTAGGACATTTTTTCAAAAGGTTTACAATGAAATAAAAATGAGAGACAGCAAATCCCTTGGAAATCACAAATGGACTTCTAAAATGAATATGGCTGAACATTTTTTCATTATTTTATGCAAGTGAGTTTGCTGTATGCACCCATGAAATATAGTGCATATATAGTGCATGGGAATGATTAAAAGTGTTTGTGTGATGCACTGGATGTTTTTAGGACTGTTATGTTTTGTAGCTGTGACCCAGTTCGGGGCAGAGCTGTGCTGTGCCTTGATGTTCTGTCTCTTTCTCTGTGTGTGTGTGTGTGTGTGTGTGGCCTCGAGCTGTCCAGCTCTGCCACATCTGTGACAAAAATCACTGGAACTCAAGTTTTGAGGACTTAGTTCTGAGATGTTGCAAGATATCTTGAGTTGTATTCAGTATTTAGATTTTCTGATATCCTACCAACAACTGACCAGTTTTGATCTGGTGAATTGTGCATTGAAAATTGTGTATTGAAAAAAAAAAAAAAAAAAAAAAACAGAATAGAAACCTGTGAGAATTACATTTAGTATACTGAAATATTTTCCCCATTAAATATTGCACACAGATAAATGATGAATGAGACTATATGAAATATGTCCAAAGCTCAGATATCGAGAAGCCTAAAAGTGTTTTTATTTTACATGGAACATTCGGTAGACACATGTAAAAGCCCAATGCCTACAAAAAAGTACCAGGGAGCAAAATCTAAAACCCTAGCCAAGAAATCTAGACGCACCCTAGCAACAGCAAATCTAATCTGCCTCGAGTATCATCTAGTAACTCTCAATACAGTTCTGAGCTGTAAAAACCAAACTCTGGTTGGGCCAATCACATCGTGTATAGAGTCGATAGGCGGGGCTTAACATAATGACGGCCGTGTTGCGCTTGCGTGCTTCTAGTAAACACAGAAACTGGTGAACGGCGGTCTTTCGAATCAGCTTTGACCGCGACTCTGGAAGACTTGGAGTTAAGCTTTTCTCTGAGAAAAGAACAAAGAACGGCACTGAAGTCATTCTTAAAAAGGGAAGATGTTTTCGGAGTTTTGCCGACCGGATACGGCGAAAGTTTAATCTGTCAGCGAGCTCTGCTTCACTGTAGCTATCCTATCGCGTGCAGAGGGAGTTTGAAAGACAACCGTTTATCCGCCCCTCAGATTGACCCCTGTCTATGGTGAGTTTCCAGACCAAACATCTTGATGTGGGTCTGGCTTGTCAGGCTACTAAAACCCAACAGTAAGTGACATATTTTGAATATTTTCTGCAAAAAAATGTTTTTGCCATTTCCAGATGTTGCACTTTAACAAACTCCTCCTAGAGATTTAATCAGAATTTATTTGGTCAGTCTAATCTAAAGGCCTTTGCCACATTAAATTTCAAGATCTTGAGTTTTCCCTGGAGGGCGTGTCCGTGGCGGCCTGTTTCCCCATGAAACGGAAAGTTGTGGTAAATCCATTCCTGAACACATCTACATGCCAATATTCAGTTACAGTCATAGCGCCACCTGTGGGCAACAGGAAATGGCGTGCTTTAAACTGTGATTAACTCCTCATAGAGATTTAATCAGATCAATATCATATTTTTTCGGTCTAGTCTTAAGGTCTTGGTGATATTAAATTGTGAAGATCTTAAGTTTTCAGTGAAGGGCGAGTCCATGACGGCCTTGCAAAATCTGATGTTCACCCTGACGCAGGAAGCTGTTGTAAGTCAGGCATACAATCTCCGATCTGCCCCAATTTCACGCATTTTATCACACTGTAAAAAAATGATCACATCTAATCTGACTGATCACATCTAAATTGCATCAATTCACAGAAATTCAATTTGACCAACTGAAAAATGTAGATGTGATAAGTCACTAGAAAATGTTCAATTGGATATTGTTTTATTGCAGAGTCCTGGTCTGAAAAAAACATTAAATCATGCACTGAAAAAAACCCAGGTCTCCAATTGAAAATGTTGCACTGACTGATCACATCTACATTTTTCAGTTGGCTGAATTGAATTTCTGTGAGGGGTCTACGAGGGGTCAAAGTTTTGCCCAATGTTAAGTCAATAGCACTTTTCGGCTACTTTTACCCCCCTGGGGCGGACACCGTACCCCAAATCCCTTAGAAGAGATATAGCACACCATTCCCGTATAGGCCGCCGGATTTGGCTTTTTAGTGGTTGGTCTTTGACAAAATTTGTGGGAGGAGAAGACAAGCAAGAACACGTAAATATACTTTAATTTCATGTGACACTGAAGACTGGAGTAATTACTGAAAATTCAGCTTTGATCACAGGAATACATTTCATTTTTAAATATATGAAAACATAAAACAAATATTAATTGTAATATTATTTCACTAAATTATTGTTTTTTTGTTTTTAAAATATTTACAATACATTAAGGTTTTGTTTGTCGAGACAAACCAGAGACCCATGTATCTGAAAGAGGAAAGACATGTCTTTTGTAACAAGAACATGTAAAACAAATTATTTTTATTAAAATATATATTTGTCTTGTGGAATACAGTTGTGGTCAGAATTATTGGCACCCCTGGTAAATAGGATGTAAGAAGGCTGTAAAAAATAAATCTGCATCATTTATCCTTTTATTAAAAAATGTGCATAAATCTAACCTTTCACTGAAGTAAAAAAATGGAAAGTGGATGGTAAATCACATTAAATAAGTGCTTTTCTCCAAAACATGTTTGCCATAATTATTAGCAGTGGCACCCTTTTATTAAATACTTTTTGCAACCTCCTTTTCCCAAGATAACAGCTCTGAGTCTTCTTCTATAATGCCTGATGAGTTTGGAGAACACCGGACAGAAGATCAGAGACCATTCCTCCATACAGAATCTCTCCAGATCCTTCAGATTCCCAGATCCATGTTGGTGCTTCTTCTCTTCAGTTCATCACTTATTTTCTATAGCGTTCAGGTCAGGTGACTGGGACGACTATGGCAGAAGCTTCATTTTGTGCTCAGTGACACATTTGTGTGTTGATTTTGGTTTTGGAACATTGGCCTCATGGAAGATCCAACCACGGCCCATTATAAGATTTCTAGCAGATGCCGTCAGGTTTAGATTTTTTATCTGCTGTTATTTACTAGAATCCACACTATAAAAAATTATATGTTTAATAAGTTGTGACAACATATGGTTTGACATTAATTTAACTCCGTAAATTAATTTAATTTAACTAAAAATAAGTTAAGAAATGTTAAAGGAATGAAAAATTCAATTAACCTTGTCATAGTTGTAACAAGAATGACTAGACTAGTTTAATGTCTCGGGGAATAATTAACTCAAAAGGGATTTAATATTCAATATTCATGAATTTATGAATATAATTTGCTAGTCGTTCATTACGTATTAAAATTTTCCGATAGGGAAAAATGTTTAATTAAATACAAGTAACCCTTTACGGAATTGCTTGAAATTATCCTACTAAGTTTGTCCTGCAAATTAGTTATAGACTTTTCAAATCAATTCTCAATAAGGGATTACTGCTTTACGAGCACATAAGAAACATTAACTTTACTGATCAGGATAAGTTCAGTATTTCAAATGGTCATACAGTTTACTTTACTAACATAGTAGCATAAGCAGTTAGGTAACGTTAGATCGTAAGTTTCATTGACTTCGTGTATGTGGAAGAATAACAGATTCAACTCATTAACTGTCTTTTGGAAGTTTAATAAACACAGACTAAAAATAACACTACGATTCACACAGAAAGTACACACTAAATATGCATCAAGAGAGTAGAAATATAGATAGTAACGAAAGAATACATAAACGGGAGTAATGAATAGACTAAAATTAGAGAGATAAAGAGAGATAGGGATGAGAAACAGAATTAGGGATGAGAAACAGCTTTCCTTTAGTTCATCAAACACAGAGGCCTCAAGAAGTTAACTTGTCCCAACGGGAAAATAACACAACCCTCTTAACAGCAGTTTGAATTTGGAAATAAGAATACTTGCTTTTAGTTTTGGCTTCTCGCGTGTGTGCGTGTGTTCCGAGTTCAAATGTCCTGCGTGTCTGGCGGTTCTTTCCGAGGTCGGGGTGGAGCGGCTGGTTGCTCTAGAAATGGACTGTGTTCTCCCTGAAGAAATGTCCTCGGGGGCTAGGAAGTTGATGCGATGCAAAGGCGAAGAGCCGAAGGAAGAGGGGAAGAGGGGAAGAGGAGAAGAGAAAGATTGTTGTCTCCACTGGTCTTTTAAGACAATTAATCCACGCCCCTTCTGGGTTAGTTTACTCAATCCAGAGGGTGAATTCTGAGCAGGAAAAATTCTCTTTGTCTCTGTTTACGACCTGCTTTGCATGTTTCTGAGGTGTCGTAAAGGGGTGTTGATTTTGTATAGTTTTACTCCCAAGTTTGCTAAACATATTAATGATACATTTCATAATCCCATTTTGTGCATCGTTGAGTAAGTCAAAGAAATAGGAATATTTAGATATCAAACACGTTATGGCTGGGAGATATTAAAGCAGAGATACATTCTTACACAGGAATACAAGCATTTAAAATGAACTTACATTGTTTCTACATCATAATTGAGTGGGCATGAGTCAAGGAGCATGCATACACACCAAGATACCTCGTATACAGTCTAGAATAGTCTTAATTAAAGCTTCATAAGGAATGTGTGTGTGTGTTTGTGAGTCCGTGTGTATTGAAAGGAATCTTGGCGTCTCTCTGTCTGGGAGAATGTGGGGGGGGGGGGGGGGGGTGTCACACACAAACAGGGTTCGAGTCATGTGACCAGATCACTGCCTGTTTCATTTTGGCTGGTTCATAAACCTGTCTGAGGTGTCGCTTCCCCAGACCCGTTGGCATGGACTCCTAATTTACATGCGGCTAAAAGCTATCCCCCCCTTTACATAAACATTGACTCATCTTTTGATCCTCATTGTAAGAGACCACAGACGCTACATAGTGAAATAATAAGAGTTCAGTACATGGACATCACGTACTGTGCGTCTCAAACACCATTGCCTCCTCCTTCATATGTAAATCTTGTGAATCAAAAACGCCACGGAAAAATAAGTGCTTCTCAATGTAACGCCAACCGTGACGCAAGCGTTGGGGATCATTTATATGCACGCCCCCAACATTTGCATCTGTCTGAACATGTTCATTGTCAGGCAGAACTGACGGAGCCGAATCATCGGGTAAACAAGACACTTTTGAGGATAGCAAAAACGGCATCTGACACATATGTCATGTTTAGGCTGTGCAGGGGACGTGAGGACTTTTCATATGTCAACAGTCATGGTTGAGGTTTATTATAATCAGATACCACAACAATTAATTTCAAAATCGTTCGTTTGTTCAGACCATTTCAAGCAAGCTTCGCTCAGCCCCTTTCACACCGGACGCGTAACGAAAAAGCGAAACGAATAAGCGAATATTTTGCATGCGAATACTTCGCGTCAAAACCATTCACATCAGCCGCGACACGAATTTGCAACGTTCAGAGCTCCAACATTCCAAAACCTTTGCTGCGTCAGCTGAGAAAACACGGACAGTGAAGATGAGCTTTTTATTTTATTTAAAAGACGGTTTCGGGTGCAACCCAGTCTTGAAGGACAGAGAGTCTGAATCATGTGCTAATCATGTACAGGAGCTAAATCTTTATCATGGCCGGTTCTGCACTTAGTACTTTCTTAAGTCTGTGGGACAATTTGAGAATCTCATCCCGAGACAGCAGCGCATCTGACGAGACAAACCGCGCTCTTCAGGAACCAATCCATCCGGTCTGTTTCCAGTTCAGTCACAATGTAAACATTTAAGTGCCACAGACATACTGATGGCAACACATTCACTTTCCATAATCGCGGACATAAAGTTAAAAAAAACAATATATATAAGGTGTACTTAAGTTATTGCTGTCTGTAAACACAGTAGTAGACACAGCTGCAGATGCACAGCTTTGACTAGACCTACAGCTGTAATCTCATGAGATATGCCATACCTGGCAATGTTGAGTGAATAGCTCATGACATCAACTTGACATTTCGTCACCTATGTTTCCTTGTATGTGATTGGTTGAAGCCGTTTTTGACGCCGCTAGAGTAAAAAAAATCGAAACTGAAACGAAAAAAATAAATGCCGTTTTTTCGCCGCAGCACATTCGCGTTCGGTGTAGAATCGCTCATTACACAAACAGCTGACCAAAAAATAAAACCATAGTGCGAATTATTCGCACGTCAAAATTCGCGTCCAGTGTGAAGGGGCCTTAAAACTGAAGAAAGGGGACACTATATTCCTGTAAGCAGTAAGTAGTGATTTTTTTCACTTATTGACTAGCTGTTTAAACAATTTCTGATTAAATTGAACGTTTCATAGAGAGAACGCATTGTCTAGATGAAGCAAGATGCTAGTACAGTAACAATAGGACACTCCAAGTACCATACGAAATGAAATAGTGTGTCTAATGACAAAGGGTAATATTATTTTGTACTCCACCATTTAAGTTAAAATCATAGTAATTTGACAAGGTTTCTATTCATTTTGGGAAAATATATATATTTATATTTTTGAGAGCTGAAGTATGATGTTTTTGCATGCTTGTATATCAGAGTACATCACAGTCACTGTATAGCCTACATTGTGACTAATGTTATATAAACATGCAATATCGTTGATGAAAAAAGACAAAAATAAAAACGTGAACAAAAACCACTGGTTTTGGTTTTGTCGGAGGGAAAGAAGAGCAGTCGTGCTTGCGGTTAAATCCCCCATTAAGAGATTTTCTGTGAAAAGAACACATATACTATCCGGTGTTTTACTCAAAAATGTTCAATCTGGCAACCGCACGGATCATCTGAAAACACCAATAAACAAGTAAGCTGCATTTCAGCAATCTCCATTTGAGATGTTCTGCTTAAAGTGTCATTCAGTCGGTCTGTGTTCTGTCAGGACTCACAAGCCGCTTTACTGAACTACTGTGAGCTGTTGAAATAAGCCAATCAGAGCAGAGCTCAACATTAATATTCATGACTCTTCCAAATAAGGCAAAAACAGATCATTACATCCTAGGGACAATTTATAGGGTTGTATATGGACTTGTAAAACTGCATCTGGACAATTTGTGCCCTTAAATAAGCCACATCCCCTTTGTAGATATCAGAGAACAATTTAACATATTGTTTCAACTTATTCTAGGGCACCTTTAATTATTGCCCTGATGGTTACAGCCACTTTCTATTTTGCTGCACATTTACCAGGGGTGCACATAATTATGACCACAACTGAATATGTAAATATCTTTAATCAAGTACACTATGTGCATCATCGTAGACCTCTTATAAGAAAAGGACATACAAAGGGTATGTAAACTTGTAAACTGTAGAGAAATAGAGAGAAAAAAATGACATAAAGAAAGCAATGTAGTTAAATTCAGTCAAGGATTAAAAAACGATTATGTGGAACAAGCCTTTGTTTGTTTTCTTATCCAGTTGCTCATTACTGTCAGAAGACTACAGAGTGCAAAAAGACACACTAGTGCACACAAACACACTTAGAAACTCACAAATTACATAAGCTCCTTTAGGTCAAAATACAGGCGCAATCTGTTCTTATTAGCTACCGTCCTGCTAATAGTCTTGTTAGGAGAAACAGGCCCATTTATAAATTAATTTGACTAATTGGGATACTAAGGTGAGTCAGGAATGAACTAGGAAATGCTTCAGTGGCCAACAGTTAAAACAAGCCTCTTTAATTATCACCTTAACTTTGGCATTAGTTATATTTCAGAGCATATTATTACCTGGAAAATGTCATAACTAAAGGGACATTTAAAATTGCCATACACCTACTCACTCCGGCTCCCCTCGATTATCAGACAGAGTTGAATGTGCAGCAGCTTAAGATGTCAGATCACAGTTTCTCGTTTCTCGACATAACAAAATGTCTTAAGGCCACAGCTTGCCATTTGTATCTAATGATGTTTGGATTGCATGTTTGGAGCAGTTGTGTACTGCCGGTGTACACGACTCGGCTTTTATCTCATGTCATTAAAGCTTGTAACAGTTTATTTTATATGCTCCTCATATCTGACTTTTGACAACTCATTCCCGAAAGTGAGAAAAAACTTTGCGACTGTACTGGCCTTTCATCCATTTGGTTTCTGTTAGTTACTTATGCTCATTTAGACTGAAGATTTTCAGATGAATTCTGGCAAATCAACACTTTTACAGTCATCAATGGTAATGCTAATTTACTTGAATTTACAGTATGACAACTAGAAACGGTGAAACAAACAGACAGGATACAAGAAAGCTATAAATGTGTGTTAATAAATTCTTAATAAATAATAAGATTGCTGGTAAAATAATGAATTGCAATTATTTTCAAAAAATACTTAAAGGCACACAATGTTTTTCACCACTGGATGTCGCCAATTCAAAACAAGGGAGTAACTTGATGACGTGGTATCTTCGGAGTTCTCGTCTTCACCTTCAAAAGAATCAGGACGGGACTTGGGCAGAAATCATATTCATGAATGATAATATTAACGTTACTGTAGTTATAAAGCAGAGGAGGGCCGAGTGCTTCGGGAGCTGAAAGTGGCCGCTGGAGTGATTGCTAATGAGAGACGAGTGTGACACAGCGCGACTTTTATTATGTCACAGTCGCCACTTCTGCTTCTTCTGGTAAAGCGCATGTAGGGTAACGCAGCGCTGTTTTATCATATTAGATACATTTCAGTGTGTTGAAAATGATGTTAGAGTGTTACTCTGTGTGCTCACTTGGGGGCTGCTGTAAGACACTTGTTACACACTGCAGTGAGCTAGATTGATATTAGAATAACATATTAATTAATGCTGGATGGCTTGTGTTGATAAATGGCATGCAATTCATTTTAAAACATACTGTATGGCCAAGAAAATATATTGCTGTACAATACTTAGTTTTCTGTCAATATGCATCCAAACTGTTGTTCCCTTGTCTAATAAAACATATAATATATTAAAGCGTCTTTGGTGTTTCCATGTTTTCTCAAAATAAAACCAGAAATCAAGGGTATGGTAGGGTCACTGACAGGACACGCATGGACACGGTCCGTATCCTGGGGTCCGTTCTTCGTGCTCGATTTGATTGTTGAAGATTTGGCTTGATCTCGGATTGTTTGGTTCTTCGACTCATCCTGGACTTGTTGCCATAGCAACAGGTCCATAAGCTTAAACCTGCTCGAGCGGGCTTATTTCATGTAAACAGGATTAGATTGCATCTTGAGGTGATACTTAAAATCTGTCCCAGCCACTGCTACTTTATTATTAAGAGTTCCTTACTGAACCAGGGGCAATACTAATTTAAAATAATATAATATAAAAATGTATTTAAGAATAATATTTTATGTTGTGTAAAAGGTGTATAATACTATACACAGCCACTTGATTGAGAGATTTATCTGTGATGGAATAATTGGTTTATAATTTTATTTGAGTCTTTTATTTGAATCTCACACATGCAGTAATGTTACTCTGAGTGGTGCATTAATTTGAGTGATTACGGATATTATGGGATGGCTTGATGCAGCTTAGGAGATGCAGATAACTTAATATTGACCCTTAAGAGTTAGTTCACCCAAAAATTACAATTATGCCATTACTGAATCGATATGCTGATTCATAACTGTTCAAAGCTTTGTTTTGAAATCAGCCCGTCACTATATAAGTCGTTATTTTGTTTTGTTTTTTTTTGCGCACAAAAGCTATTCTCGTCGCTTCATAAAATGATTGTGAGATGGGCTTTGTAAAGACGTCTTTAGTGCCTTTATGGGTCTTGAGAAAGGAAATGATATTGGTGTCAATGAAGGCATTTCTGAGCCATCGGATTTCAACACAAATATCTTCATTTGTGTTCTGAAGACGAACGGAGGTCTTACGGATGTTGAAGGACATGAGGGTAATTAAAGACAGCATTTTCACTTTTGGGTGAACTAACCCTTTAAGCGTGGTAGAACGGACCCCTGGTTTAATAAAATACCTTATTTTTCTGGATTAATTTTTTTTTGGAAACATCTGGGTACTATCTATCTATCTATCTATCTATCTATCTATCTATCTATCTATCTATCTATCTATCTATCTATCTATCTATCTATCTATCTATCTATCTATCTATCTATCTATCTATCTATCTATCTATCCATCCATCCATCCATCCATCCATCCATCCATCCATCCATCCATCCATCCATCCATCCATCCATCCATCCATCCATCCATCCATATATATAATGTCATTGTTCATCTCCATAGAAACTACCCAAAAAATCTTTCAAAAAAACGTTTTAAAGGGACATTATAGCGTTGTGGTGGAAATGACAGTAATACTGTGAGACAACTAGGCCTACATTTTGTATATAAAATCACATTAACAGTTGTCTGACCTTAAAAACCTCAATTATGTTTTGATTATTTTACTGATACTTTATTCAGTCATATTAAAAAATAAAAAATAGATAAATCATATTTTTACACTTCTTTTTCATTATTGAAGATTAGAAGTCTGGGTGTGGGACAAGCACAAAACAGCAATATCTGCATGTATAATGATGTTTAAAAAGGTGAAAAAATCATTATAGACTACCGGTAAAAAGTTCCTAAAGTACTTTTATTTTTTCAAAATTAAATGTTTTTTTAAATAAAATTTGATCAAAGACATGAAAGTGCCGGTAGTCCAAGAATTGCCCATATATAGTTGACTTGTATAGTAAGTTATATAGTATATAGTAAGTTTAATATACATATATTAAACTTACATATGATGTTTTTATTTAACAAGGTTCAGGAGGAGCATGATCAAATAAATTGACACAGGTGGAGTACTCAGCTAATCAACAAAAGAAGTGTTTATATACGCAGCCGTCTTGCCTCCATTTTATTGACAGTTATCAGCATCCCTCCACCACCCCTTCTCCACAGTTTGCTCTTTTTAGTTCTAAACCACTTACTGGGGTAGGCTACTAGCTAGGGTCCGAGCGAAGCCCTCCCCCCGGACAGCACGCCAAAGACCAGGACGCATTTAAATGTAGGCTACTCTCTATAAATTAGTAAGTAACTCGTGAATGTGCCATAAGGGACTGGAAAGGGGAAAACGTAATCTACCAACAGTTGTCAATGCAATACAAACGAATTCTGTTTTCATTTTTGAATTTGAAAGTAGGCTATATAGCCTATTGTGTTGAGTTAGTGTTTCATTTCAGCAATATTACATAGATTTCTACACACTATTTCTACACACATTTTACAAAATGTAACACAATACAGTATATGCAACGAGAGGCAATATAGAAAAAAAATGTACAGTAACGTGTAACGAGCTTTTTTAGAGATGTCCATTAAATTACATCGCGCCATTGTTATGTGTTTAACATATTAACCAGCATCTGCACGCGCACACATGGAAAGAGATTCCCCTTGTCAAGCTGCCCCAGTTCAGCCTGAGAGCGCCCCGCTGCTGTCAGTTGTGGCACATGCGCTGGATAAATTTATCCACCACTGTGGAGTTTATTGGTATATTTAATACGCTAAGACAGGCGGGCCATATTTCCTTTGTATGTTGTCTGCCAGGAGGTTCTTGACCTAAATATGGCTCTAGTAGATTTAATAGGAAGAAGGCTGTGTAATTGGTTGTCATTCCGATTTATGAGCTGTTGAACGTCTCAGTTTGGGAATTTCCTTTAAGGAAGTATGGAAATGCTGTCCCCTTGTGGCATGGTATGAGAATGCCATGATATATGGGCATTTTATTCGTATTTTCATCACCTTTTTATTACATTGGAATTGTTCTAAACATACGTCTTAGTCCAAAAGTCTGAGACCACATTGACAATATGCGGTTCCACTCCAATTATTAATGGGAAACATTAAAAATAATAATACAATTATGTAAAATTAACAATATTTCATAACCTGCCAACAAAAATGTGATTTTGATCACTTGACTCCTTATAGCCGGTCAGATGTTCTTGTTTCTTTTGAGGTTCAATGTACTCTTTGGATCTCAGAACATGAAATGCTGGTGAAAAAAAAAAAAAATGCAAATAAAATAATTTAAATAAAACAAGCATTCTCATTAATGATCTCCGACATTTAAAGTAATCTGACTTTATACCAGCATCGTTTATCATTTTCCTTATAGGCCAAAACATAGAAGATAGAAAAGCCTTGTTGCTAAAGCTTTAAGATGCTTCGAGCAGAAACAGCAGATTACTACAACAAAAATATGCATCATTTGGGGTTTCTCGGATTGCCACACTGCAGGCAGAAACCTCTGGAGAACCTCTAGGTAACTTTTAAAAATTTAAGTTCCTGCAAGATCTCTAAAAACACTTCAGGCACTCGAAATACATATTTGAAGTTTTGTCAGTAAGGAATAGGTATTAGAGATACCTTCAAAAGGATGTGTAGATGTTCTCCATTGGGTTCTATCAGTGTGACGATCTGAGGAACCCCAAATGGTGCCTCAAGTATATTTTAATTGTCACAGTGATTAGCAAGCTCCTGCCCTCAACCTCTCAGGATTCAAGTCGGATAATCTCACTTCAGGCATCCATTTCCTGTGATGTTGTAATCCAACTTCCACACAATAGCAGGAGCTCTATCAAGATAGAAATTTTCCTGAGTGCATTTCACCAGAGGCAGCGGTTTATCAACGCATTTTCGCAAATCACACCGTTAAATTAATTTCAAATGAATGTTTATAATTTTATCTGGCTCTCCCAGCCAGTCCACAAAATCCCAGATTTCGCTCTTTTGTCTGTATGTCTGTCCTTCTCCCAATCTTTCTCAATCCCGCCTGTATGGTTTTTTCATCTCTTATCGGCTTTCTCCTTGGCCTGATTTCTGCTCCACATTCTACTATATAGGAAAGGAGACGAGAGAGAAAAATCTTTCGAAGTCTGGAGAGATACTCGCCCCTGCATTGGCACATCATCAAATAGAATTGGTTTGGTGATAAGACATAATTGAAAGATTCAAACGTGACTCAGAATCAGTGTTTGTTTGAATTACCATCTAGCGCAAGGTTCAGAGTAACACAACAGATGCAAAGACAAAGTTTGATGTGAAATCAATACTAAACACTATCAGGGAATAGGCCTTCTATATAATCCTACTAGTAACCGTATATTGAACAAGCCTTTCTCTTTCTGTTTCTTCGTCCTCTTCACACCCTCCAACTACAGCCCTGAAAGGTAAAGATTTTCTTACAGCTCGCCTCTTACTTCCTCCATTAATCTCCAGTAAATGGCCCCCATTGGTTAATTATATTCCCTCAGTGGTGGCATGGAAACAGCGTTGTTACATAAATCTTGCATTTGTGACTAATTAAAAATGGGAAAGAGAGTTCACAGACTTATGATACAAAAGAGAGTGCAATAGAAGTGTGTGTGCTTGTGTGTGGTGGGGGTGCCTTGGAAAGAATTGCAGCTAGTCTTGTTCAAAATGTCTGATTTTGATAAATGCTCAATCTATTACTTAGATAACCCACAGTAACCTCTCATTCTTGCTTTTCTCTCTGGAATGAGTAATACTAGTTACCTTCACCTCAGTGTGCCTGCCTGCTGAGACGAGACGGCAACGCTTTCTGCGAAGTTGCTGTCACCTGCATTTTACATGCTTATATTTCTCATTCGTTACACAATATCTAGTGTTCCTGCATAATAACGGCTTGTGTCCATTTTCCAATAGCTCTCTTTTCTCTTATTTCCACTGTTTCCTAAAGAATTCAGTCACTCTCACAGAACACACAAGGGGAATTCACTAGAGAGGCTAGCATATTTGGTATTGAAAAATAAATGTTAGATTAATCTGAAATTCTACGCTGAGAAAATAGAATAGATAGCAGTGCCATTGCTAAGCCAACACCCATGGACATCATGCAATTCAATATGGCCAAGGTGGTAGTGCGATAACAATTTACATTTTTGTAGAATTTACAATATTCAAAGCTTTTGGATTGTTTTAGGATAAATCTCTAAAACATACAGAAAAAAAAAACATTGGATACATTTGGATACTTTTGGATAAAGAAGCATTTTATGCTCACCAAGGCTAATTAAAATACAGTGTGAAATAGTATTACAATTTAAAATAATTGTTCCTGCATGTGTGACGCAAAGCCTGAGGACACATCATCCACTTCTACATCTGAAGGAGATGTAGCAGGCTTCCCAGAAGCATTCTCGCACTGCATCTGACAAGATACTATGGGGAAAAAATACCCACTCTACCATGCTGAAGGCAATGCATGTCTGTAGCAATGATCATATATTTGGGAAGAAGGAATCAAGAACCGGCAAACATATAAAAGATTTTAATAAATAAATAACCAAACTAAAAGTAAAATGCAGGTAGCCCCTCACGAAAAGCTGCCGCGCACATACATGATAAAACGTAAACATAACACAATATAAAGTCGAGGCCTGGTCCTCTCGTCCTTCACTGGTGCTCATCCTTATATGCCTCCGGGTTCTCTCATGAGAGGACTCGGGTCTCGCTTGCCCGCCTCATCTTATACCCCTATCGGCCCTCACAGGCCATACACTAGAGATGGCGCCTACCCCCTGCCCCAGGGGGCCCAATCTCTGGAGAAACAGAAAGCGACAGGATGTGAAAGTGGAGAGAAGAAGAAAAAAATTCTGGTCCTGTTCCCGGACATACTACTGCTCTGTCCTCAGCCATCTGAGAGGCTCTTCCTCATGGTGCCACGCGATGATACTTGGCGCTCAGTAGGCGGCTCAATCCTACTCTGCTCCCTGGTGGCCAGCGGTAGGTCCTCATGTTGAAGGCAGCTGTCAGCGAGTCCAGCGTTCCCTGCTTCTCTCCTGTCATAGGCAACGACTCCGCTCCCTCTAGTACGGCAGCCACTCTACCTCAACCCAGGGGCACGACAGCAAACCCTCCGTCCCACTGGTCTGCACTCGCTCCAGCACCACCGCGTTGGACAGCCCACGGTCTTCTTTCTTCCACGCTGCCCAACCTCCTCAGCACCGTGCTCAGCAGTGAGGGCTCTTCGACAGCATGTCCCTCCTTCTTCCCGTGCTTCAGCATCAATGTAGCAATGTTCTTTGTTCAGGGAAGGAGAACACTGGAACCGGTGAACATTTAACAAACTTTAATCGATAAAACAAACTGAAAGTAAAAATGCAGGTAGCCCCTCACGGTCGACTGTCTCGCACGCACATAATAAAACATTAACAAAACCCAACCTAAAGTCTAGGCCTTATCCTCTCTCGTCCTTCACTATCATCGCTCTTCCATTTATGTCCAAGCTCCTCCGTGAGACACAAGACCGGTGCAGCACGCAGGTGGCTCTCATCATCACTCATCACTGGCATCGCCCCGTTCTCATGGTCCCTCTGCCTAGTCCTGATTGCCACATTGTCATATTGGCTGTGACTAAGAACACAAAGTACTCTGCCTGACCTGACTGCCAGAGTCAGATCCCCCAAAGGATGCACCAGCAAGCTGTTAGTGACACTACTCCCTATGGCCGTTTCCCAAGCTACCCTAAGCAAGGAATACCCTAAACAAGGAAAGTCCCGGTCTTGCACCTTACCCTTTCTCCACACAGGGCCAAGTGATAGGGCTTGGCCAAAGGGCAAAGGCTTGGAATCATATTCCAATTGAAAGATACCTTTAAGGGAATCTGGCCAGGAAAAAAGAAACCTAGCCTGTCACTTCAGGGGGACAATAATGTCAACCCCAAGAATCACCAGAGTGGCTGGCAGTCCTATAACCTGTCTGCTTAAGCAGATTCTCTGATTCACTCTCACAGAGGCCTCCAGTGAGAAGGTATTCCAAACAGGTAATAAACACTTCACATCGGATTCCAGAGACAGAAGTCCTGGAAAGAATCAGCATACTCACCCTCCAAGTGAGGGGATTAACTCTACTTATCCCAAAAAAGGGTTCTCCAGTACCTACAGAGCACCCAAACGTAGCTCTGAGGGAGCAAAGTACTCTACATAACGACCCTCAAAAATGAGGGGAGTACTAACCAACTCAACCAGAAGTAAGTTTATCAAGGAGAGTCCTTTAACTCAGTATTAATCAGCAGAGCTCCAGAGATCAGAGTCCTCAGAATAATAACCATTTATGGCAGCGATCCACAGAGCTCTAGCTGAAACAGCTCATCAAGAAAGCTTTAAGAAAGCCTACTGACTTGATGGAATTGTTGTACATAGCCCCAGGGAATAAGGCACTCTGCATACGAGGGGAGTACAACATAGGGTTAACCATGAAGACAGCTTGTCCAGTAGGCTCACAGAGAGCCATTCAACTTGACCATGTTGCTGTAAGTGCTCTAGGGTGCAGGGACATAGCATAACGACCCACTAAACAAGGGGAGTACGGAACTCAAAGAGCCTTATTTTATACAGAAAACAGTGCAGAGCTCTAGGGATTTGAGTACTCTGTATAACGACACTCTAAAGGAAGGAAAAACTAGCCAAAAATCACTAGACTTAACTTATCAAGGAGGCTCGCAAAAAAGCCCTACCTATTGAAATTATGTGCATAGATCTCATAATGACCCTCTCAAGCGAGGAAAGTACTAATCATGCCAAAAAAGAGTTAATCACTAGCAAGGAGCTCTAGCAAGTGGAGGACTCTGGAACGAGAGGAACCCTAACTACGCCCTTCATAAAGGACAGCCCTACCAGGCAAGCTCACAAAGAGCCATGCCACTTGACCAATATCCAGGCGGAGCCCTAGGGAGTGAAATCCTGAGTCACAGAGTCATGCCACTCGACAACATTATCCAAGCAAAGCTCAGGGAAGCGGAGGCCTAGGCAGAACAACTCTCAAGAGGAGGCCTAGCAACACTCTACTCTAAAGACAGCAGCCAAGAAGGCTCATAAAAAGCCTTAGTGCCACTGTCCAGAAGGAAGAGCTCTAGAGAACAGGATGACTCTCTAAAATAGGAGAAGGCCTAATTAACCCTTATACTTCAGGACAGCTCTATCGACAAGGCTCATGGACAGCCTTACCACCTGACACCGCTATTCAAGTGAAGCTCGAAGGAGTGGAGGCTCAGCAACACTTTACTCTAAATACAGCAACTAAGGAGGCTAAGAAAGAGCCTTAGTGCCACTGTCTAGAAGAAGGAGCTCTAAAGAGCGGGGGCCTCAGTAAGATGACTCTAAAATGAGAGGCTTATTTTAACTGTCACACTAGAAAAACTCTGGTACCTAACCATGCAGTGCTCTGGAAAATGTAGTCCCCAGCAGGATGGCTCTCTAAAATGAGAGGAAACCTAACAACACTCTTAAACTAAAATTTTGTCAAATCAGAGTACTCAGCATGACAATTCTCAAAAAAACAAACAAGGGGAGTACTAACAACTTTCAACTAAAAATTAGCTTTTCGAGGAGGCTCACAGAAAGCCCTTTAACTAGACAATGAACAGAGGTTTTAGAGGGTTGAGTGCTCAACATGATGACCCTCAAAAACAAGGGGAGTACTAAAAATGCTCAACCAAATTTAAGCTTGACAAGGAGGCTTACAGAAAGCCATTCAACTTGATTCTAGCATAAACAGAGCTCCTAGGGAGCAGAATACTCTGAATTAAGGCCCCATAAAACTAAGGGAGTACCAACAATGCTCAACCATAACTAAGCTTGTCAGGAAGCTCACAGAGAGCCATTCAACTTGACACTAATGTTTAAAACATCTTTATAGCACAATGACCTAGCACAATGACCATCAGAACAAGGGAAGCATGCTCAGGCAGAACTGCTCCTATCACGGAAGCTCACAGAGAACCATTGAACTTGATACTAATGCTAAACTAAGCTCTATGGAGCGGAGTACTCAGCATAATGAGCCTCTAAAACAAAGGGAGTACTAACCATGCTCAGTTACTAAAATCAGTTAACCAAGGATCACACAGAAGCATTCAACTTACTACAAACACTAGTACTTTCCATGCAGCACTCAAATACCTAGAGTAGAAGAGCCCCAAAAAATGTTGTGGACAACACTCCACTCTGGAAATAAGCACACTCGACATCATGCAGGCCTAAACCTCAGCCTCAGCATTTTTTAGTGGGGGTTAGGGTGGAGGTGGGGTATGGATTGGTGGTATTACTCTTACGCTAGGGAGGGCGATATCTCCTGGAAGCTGCTGTTGGTTGTTGGCTGCTATTGGTTGTATGCTTAATACAACCTTCACCTGTGTGTGTACAGCAGATGGGGTGGATTTTAATAACATCTCACTCTGTGTTCAATTCCTCAGAATAAGCCATTCCACCTTAATCAGTGTTAAAAGAAAGAACTCCTCCCAGGCTCCACCTACAACCCCATGATCAATTCCGCATTGGCGCTATTGCAGCCACAGGAACGAACCGCAGTTTGACGGTACTCAACTCTTATAAAAGAGTTAGCATTACACAGCATACCTCACTCGAGAGCTGAACAAGTTCCATTCAAATGCTAGATTCTTACCACTCTTTCGAAAAACTTGCGAGAACAGTGTCTACTGCCAAAATTCATTGCTATGAGTGCCTTCAACCCCCTTGAAAGCCAAAAACACACATACAAATGCTGACTACTTTCCCTCAGAAGAGAATCAAAGCACAGAGCTTCTTTCCAGTCTCTTTCAGTATTCTCTCAAATGCATCAAATAAGCACATCCAGCTTGCTCGAGGAGTCAAACACGCTCAATCCATGGCATTATTGTCTTACACGTACATACAAACAGCTCTTGAAGATAAAGAAGAGGATGATATGTTCCACAGGCGCCCTTTTATACTCGCACAGGTATGAAGTCAGGCTGTCGCCGGTCAATGCAATTGTCTTGTTTAGACACGTGCTTCAGGCATCGGTCACACTGAGGCATTCTCTGTAGCATCTTGTCCGATGCAGTGCAACTTCCCATTCGAAAAGGGAACAAATATACTGATTTGATGCACAATTAACATTTATTATTAAGATCAGTGTTAAAAAAGGTTTTCGCTTCTGTTTCGATAACATTCAAACATTTGTGGTAAGATTTAAAAAAGAGAGAATTTTATACTTTTATTATTAACAAACACGACTAGAAGACAGAGACTCCAGTTTGCCTTGAAAGCTTGCAGCTTCTTTACTCAGGCGCACACTGGTAACAGCTGGTTGGATGCAAAAAGATTAGTGAATTATGAAAGCATTTTTTCTTTTAATAAATAATAATACAGAATATCAAAAGACATGGGATTCCTCTTAAGATCCATCAGTGGAAATAACGAAAAAGAAGAGGAAGACAAGCAAGAGAAACAAAAAGGGGACAAAACATTCCTCTTTCTGTCAGGAAGTAATTTGAAGTGAAACGAGTGATATGAGATTGTGTATGTTTTTTTATTGTACTTACACTCTCAGAAAAAAAGGTAGAGTGCTGTCAATGGTGCGGTACCCTATGGTACAACAGTGAAAAGGTATCTTTGTACCTTACTCACCCCTAAATGGTACATATTAGTACTTTAAGAATGCATATTAGTCCCTTAAAGATACATACCTTTTTAGTTTTTTTACTGTAGGGTACCACTCCAGTGACAGCAATGCATCTTTTTTTCTGACAGTATACCCTGTAACTACATGAACAAGAGGGGAACAAATACCACTTTAGTTTACAGCCCACAGATTCATACTCACCCTATAACTACATGGATAATTACCTATTATAAAAGTATAAATAATTTGTTAATTTTCCTGATAGTAACCCCTTTATTCCCCAAATATTACTTATTGTTCCCTTATACCTACAGATGCTTACTGTATAGTTATAGAGAAAATTACGCAGTAACGCTTTACTAACGCAGTACTTTCCGTGCTGTAATGTGACACTGAAGACTCGAGTAATGATGCAGAAAATCCAGCTTTGCATCATGCATATTTTGTAATACTACTGTTTTTACTGTATTAAAAATAAATGCAGCTTTGGTGAGCATAAGAGACTGTAATGTTTCCAAACTTTTCCGAGAAAAGTTCTCCCAACTCTATTAAAACCTATTAAAGATTCTCTGCAGGAATCAAGGCAAAGCATAGGTGTAATCACCAACCATTTCAAAAGGCTTTTCATTTCTTTCTTTTTAAGTCCTCACTCCTCAGAAATCAAAAAAAGAAAGAAAAAAGACTTGCGTACCCCCTTTACTGTCAATCACAAACATTCTCTGTTAAACATGCTGGGAAAAAAACAGACCAAACGTGTTGTATTAAAAGTCTTTTATTCTGTTCTGCTCTTAGCACAGCATAGTATAGTCTCCCATGGTCGAGCGGCCCAGCGAGTGGCCCCCCTGTGAGGCTCCCCTACTGAGAGGAGTATGGCACAAGAACCTTACACAGTGGTACCGGGGGGCACTACCGTCCTGGCACAGAGTGGCATAAAACATAACTGGCTCTGCTCAGCTACATTATCATAAAGTATTACAGAGCAGCATCGCATGTGTTCGAATGGGTTTTCAGCATAACACACTGCAGCTTGGCACAGAAAGAGCGCACACACATACCGCTTCCAAAGCCAGAACTGTTTGACGTGGAGACTGGAAAGCTTTTGACGTAGCGAGGTCAAATCTATCTGTTAAGACCTACTACGCCAAGATGGACGCTCATAGTGATCCCAGTGAGGAGCCTACAGTTGCTCTCAAAAATTTCATCACCTCTTGCCAAAACGTTCACCACAGTGACACATACACACCGTTGGTTATTTGCACGAAAAATTCATTGTGGTCGATGGTCGGCCATGTTATTCATAAAAACACAGTTGAAAACTGGTCTCTGACGTCACTGTTATGAGATGAAAGAGGACAAAGAGACAAAAGAAGATCAATTCAAAGAGAATAAATTTAGTAGATAAACATTATTTATATATATATATATATGCATGTTATTTGTTGAAATATATAATTTATATCTATATGTATATATTTATATGCTGCTGCTTCAATAAGAGACTTCTCCTTATAGTAATAAACAAATAAACAAACAAACAAACAAAACATTTACGGTCAAAGACGCTATCAACACAACAAGACACATGTCTACCGAAAGGCCTTTTTAAGATTCTTGGTGGTGGTTTCTACTGAAACATGTGCATTATGCCTGATATTAAAATAACATTTAAAAAATGGCATTATATTAAGGTACTTGCTGATTCAGCCCAAATATGTTATCAAAGCTGTCTGGTTAATTTAATGTGCGCAATGGAATGGAAAGAGAAAGGAAAATTATTTTTCGCAGCTAATACATGAAACACATCTTAATTATCAAGTCTGCCAACAGAAATGTTTAAAAACAATACTTTTGTCTTCAGCTATACTGCTTTTGCTGAACAGCTATTTCTCTATTGCTATCTAAACGTCACAAACACATATATGAGGTACATCTATATATAAAGTAATCCAGACACATATTACACAACAAAGTTGGAGTCAAAAGGATATACATACATAAGCTGCCAAATATTCTAAATGTTAATGTCAAACTACTCAGAATTACTCTGAAATTCGTGACAGCGAGGCAGGATGATTCAGGATTTTTTTTTTACTGCCTTCTCCAAACAAAAGTCATCCGGGTTTTAAAAAATGAAATAATCATTACCCATTGTTTCTAGTACTTCGAAGTCTCTAGACATTATGGTCTACCCCATTGACAACCAAATATACCCCAATTAATTAGTACTACTTGTAAAAAAGCTCAGCATACAACAAATAAGCTAAATATGGCTCAGATGCAGTTACAAGCACACACAAAAAACAATTAGCCTGTTGGACTGTGCATGGTTCTGTGTCAAATATGCAATTAAATAAATGTATACATACATACATATATAAAGAACAACATACATAAGATGTTTCAAATCAAATTTAAAATAGTCAAACTTTG
Organism: Pseudorasbora parva; assembly: GCF_024679245.1. Lineage (NCBI taxonomy): Eukaryota > Metazoa > Chordata > Actinopteri > Cypriniformes > Gobionidae > Pseudorasbora > Pseudorasbora parva. The sequence continues at coordinate 32,424,985 of NC_090190.1, read as the reverse complement.
CTGCTGGCTTGACAAAGCCATGTCTGAAAGTTTAAAAATCCTTGAGTTTGAATCATTCAGGATCTACGGGGTTCCATTTCACAATTCCATACTTTTCCAAACTCAAATTACCATCCTCTCTGTAGATTCTTTAGACCATATTTAACATAAACAATTCATTTCATAAAGCATTATTTTCAGCATTATGGTTGGTATATAATACAGCCACCTGTAAATATTTTTAATTTCTCTTTTTTTTTCATTGGGCTTTCTCAAAGTGATAAAATGTAACATGTGCTTACATTATCAGAATAAACCTTAAACATTTTATAACCTGCATAAATTCATCTCTGACACATCGGTGTGATACTGATCACCAAACAGCAAAGTACAGTCTGATTTAGAAGATGGTTTGCTCCTTTATCTTTTGCTGGTTTGAGTGGCACACACACTTATTGGATGGAGTACCTGTGACTTCATTTGATTTGTTCAAAATGTAATTAAAACATAAAACATTAAAACATAAAATAAAATGTGTTCAATACTGTATACTGGCTTTGTGGAGGTAAAATAACTACAACATTGACCATTAATCTAAAACAAAAGAAACTCAAAAAGGCATTGAAACCTGGTTGAATAAATGTCTAAAAACGATATAAACAAATGAAATAAAACAAAACATAGTTGACTCAGACCTGCTGCCAACACGCATTGCCCTTACCAATATTCACAGTCAAATATAGCGATCACTTCAAAAATGATAGCTTTAGGCTAATGGTATAAGCTAAATTAAACAAAAGATCTACCTGACTGGTTTGCTAATCAGTCTTTCCTCAACATTATCAGAATACTAGATCTAGCTTTTTTTCATTTTATTTTTTTAAATAAAGAGATATGTCTAATAAAAGCATAAAATTGCAACTATTTTGCTATCATTTGACAAGTTTTTCCTTGCTGCTAATTTTACAGCTTAAGCAAACTTGCAAGTAGGGATATTGTGGTCGAAGCTAATAAATGGCAGAGCGGAGCGGCTTATAAAAAAATGTGTAAAAACACAGTGTTAAACTGTAAACAGTGCTCTCCTCCACTTGTCGCTCTCTGAATGATGACGTAACTTTCATCACTGACATCTCGGTTAGCGAGTACAGTGCTGCAGTATGGCTAGCCCTGTCATCCTGGCACTCACAACCTCAGCGTTCAAAGCTACCCTAACTGGCTCAGACTAGAAGGTCTCCCCCGAGAAAGCTACGATCTTAAAAGTGTCTTGGTTGCAGCACACCGTGTTGTCATGGCAACATGTACATTCAGTCGAAAGGGTAAGGGCTGCCACCGATTGTAGGTAGTTGAAACATTGCATGTGCCCTATGGTAATACAGCACAGTGCTTATAATCTTTTAACAACTTAACACAACTGTTTTGAACCAGACCACAACACATATATATTATATATAATATATAACTTTTAAATATAAAATATATGTATTGAATGCTGTTTGTAGTTAATTATGTATTGCTCAAGGGATAAGAATGGAACATGAAGACCTGTGAAATGGTTTCAACAGAACAGGACTATACATTAGCTCCACTTAAGCTAGGCATTCAGCTTCAGTAAACCAATGTGTGTGTGGTCATGGCTAACTTACCCTGTTTCTAGGAATTCAAACACTGGCGACAACACACAGAGTGCTAGATGTAAATTTGTGGATGGTGGAGGTCAAGGAAAATTCTCTGACAGAAGGAAAATGGATTGCTACTTTTCTTTGTGAATGCTTCCCTTGAGATATTTTGAACAATTATACAAAACAACTACATCTTGCTCTGAGAGCAAAAAAAAAAAAAAAAAAAGATGGGTTAGGGCATTGTATTTTGACAGAATCTCCCTTTGAAAAATCGTTCCTGAGCCATCGAGCAGCAAAACACTCCAACAAAAATCACATTTACCCACATTATTGACACACCACCTTAAAGCCCCTAAGAAGTAAGATAAGCAAAGCTAATTCCATATGAACAGCCTCGTTAACATCGACAAGATTTGTCAGCATGGCAGTATTCCATTCTTACACAAGAAAAGGAAAGGGCTACAATTTATGTGCCATCCCAATCCAGCTTTGCCTCTAAGGAGCATTAGAGCTTTGTGCAAGAGGAGGGTGCCAGTGAAAACAACCCAACTCGACTGCTATGAACAGTTAACAGTTTTGTGGTAGGAGCAGATGACTTGATCGCCCCTGGGGCAACTTGCTGATGTTCCTCATTTAATTATGTTCCTCAAACCTCACTCTCCACACTGGAGAATTGGGCAGAGCCTCGACGGGAGCATAGGCTCTTGGTTTTGAGGGGAAGATGTGGGGATTGATACCTTTGGGGTTGGGGAACTGACCGCAGTTTCTGGTATTGGAGCTTAGCACTAGAGGAGGACAAAGAGGAGGGCTGTGGGGCACCAGGTGTAGATGAGACAACTGATGGGGAGGAAACTGAGGAGGAGGAAGTAGGAGGTGGAACATGTATATGATGAGAGGAAGAGGGTGGTGCTGGGAGTGCAGGGACCATTGGAGAGGGTAAAGAAGGTGGCAGACTCTGAGGAGGGGATGGTGGTTGTCGGGACCGGTCTGAGCGCTGTGGTCTTTGTGCATTGAGGTTGGATTGGCTGCCAGATTTTGCCTGGCTCTGAGCCCGATCCAGTTTGGATGATTGCCGTTTGGGTCTTACGCTGCTGCTGAAACTGTGGCAGTGGGGGATTAGTTCCTCCTGGCTCCTAGAAGTCACACGATTCCATTTGGAGTGAGTGCTGGCAGAGTGATGGGGCGACTGACAGGAGCAGGATGTGTGGCCTCGACTCTTCTCTTGAGACCTGTGTTTAGATTTCCTCTCAGTCTTGACTGGTAATTTATCTACAGACCAGTATCTTCGAGGAGGTGGGGGAGTCAATGGAGTTGAAGGCCACTGGTTTGACCCTAAGCCTCCTGATCCCCATCCTGTTCCTGCACCAAATCCCAAGCTACTTTCTCCACCACCCAATCCCAAAAAGGAGTCATCTCTACTGTTTATACTGCTTCCTCTTTCTCTGGCAGGATAGGTGCCAAAGAACCATCCTCCTCCACCAATGCCTCCAACTGCCCTTCCTTCGTGACCCTCCCAGTATCTCTCAAACTTACCAAACTCTCCAGAGGAACCTTCATCATCTGTGTATATCTCAACAGTTTTTTCTCTGTCCCTTTCAGACTCAGAGTTCATTCCTCTGCTTTCTCGCCTTCTCTCCTGTTCTTCTGGCCTAGTTCTTTCCACTTCAGACTCCTCATCTTCTTCCTCGGATTCCCATTCATGAAACGACAGGCCTTCTCTCGAGCAAGGCTTACCTCTACACTGATTTCCCAAAAGGGGCCGACTCTCTAGACCCCTTCCATGCTCATCTCTCTCAGCTCCTACAGACTTTCGTCTTTTAGAGGTAATGGGAAGTAGGGGTACAAAAGATGATGGAGACTCTGAAGTTGGGTTCCCACTACCCCAAAATTTGACAGTTGAAGAAGGTTTGTTTGGGGTGGAAAAATGCTTGTTGTTGGACCTTGGCCTGGAGTGGCGAAGTGATTTGGGGCTTCTGTGATGTCTTTCCTTTACCCTACTGCTTTCTTCATTATCTCCTCCTTGATCATCCCTATCTCTCTTTACTCCATCTCTATCCCACTCATAACTCCTGGTAGAGCTTTCACTCTTTTTTCGGAAAGAACTCCGCCTCAGTGCAGGATAGGAATAATATTCGTGTCCTATTCCTTTTTCAAAAACATCTTTTCTGTCAATATCTACTTCCTCTTGTTCAGGTCGCTTTTCCCTCTCTCTTCTTCTGGATTTCTCCTCTTTTTTCTTTTTCTTTTTCACCTTACGTCTTTTACGCTCCCTTTCTCTTTCACGCTCTTCTCTCTTCTTTTTCTTTCTACCTTTCTTCCTTCTCTTTCTCTCTCTTTCCCTTTCTTTGTGATGCCTTTTCTCCTCCTTAACTTCTCTATCTCCAGCTGCTCGTCTACCTTTTTCTTTCTCCCCCCAAGATGCCCACCATTCTTGAAGCTGTGCAAGCTGACTGCCTGCTCTATCTCTCACTTGTGCTCTTTGTGCACAAGGTTTGCGGGGTGGTACAGGTGGTGGCGGAGGACTGCTGGGCAGGGATCGAGAAGACATACGTGAACGGCTTTTTCTTCTCCCCAAAAGCAAGCTTGACTCCTCTGTAAGCTCATCAGTGTCATAGTCCTCATAAACTTCTTGCACATTTGCCCGGTATCTGAAGCTCTGTGATGATGTGTACGATGATGAAGAGGAGGGAGAATTAGATCGGGAGACTGATTCTGAAGATGAGGAGGAACTGGAGGTGCTGGAGCTGCTGGAGGAAGTAGATGTATAGCATATAGATGGAGAAGGCGTGGGCGGAGTTTGTGTTGGGGAAGACAGGGGCACAGGTATAGGCAGAGGAAGGGGAGGAGGACGACGTCCTCTTCTTCCAACACCATCCCTCATTCCATATCTGCCACCACTTCTTCTTCCCAGTGGGAGGATGTTTTCATACAGTGGCCCCCCTGAGCCCTTCCTTTTTGAGATGCTGCTTCTCCTCCAGTTAGATTGATGAGGTGGAGAGGGATGAGGCAAAGCAGGGTTAATTGGCAAGTGTCCAGAAGCTTGACCTTTAGGAGGTAATCGTGGATTCCCAGAGGATTTTGTTCCTCGATGCTTAGTTTTTGGAGTTTGAGTGACTGTATTTTGAGGCTCTACAGATACCCCTAAGCCCTCTGGATCAATTGGCCCATAGTATCTCTTGTATTCATCCAGACCCCCCTCCCCTCCAGTTATTCCTGCGCCCCAGTGAGGGGGCATGCCTTGGTATTGTGTTAAGTCTGTAATTCCGCTGCTCACACCACCAGGCTTCTCGGGGCCCACCTTTGGACGTGTCCACCGATCTACCACAGCTAATCGGCGATCGTGGCGTGGTAGGAAAGTAGAGCAAGGCATGGGTGCTCCAAGAATGGGACTGTTCGATGGCCCTAGAGCCATTCCAGAATGTCCACCGGATGGAGGGGAGCCAGGAAGAAGAGCACTGTATACTGGGGGTGGCTGCTGGTGGTGTTGCTTTTGTTGTTGTTGCTGCTGCTGTTGTTGAGCCTTAGAGATAGGGGGGTTGGCCAAGGCTGTAGAGATCACATGAGGCGGCGGAGGAGGAGGAACTGTGGAAACATGATGATATTGAGGAAGTGTGTTTTGGGAACATCCAGGAGCTGTTTCATCCTCAAAATTGCAGCAGCTGTACATTCCCTATAAGAGATAACAAGCAAAAGAATTATTAAGCAAACAGTTCAGGATATCATAATATTCCCCTTGGTGACATACAAACAGATTTAGACACTTGGAAAATGTCTCTGTAAAGACGTGAAACATTACCATAATAATGAAATTGTAAAGCTCCCGGTGCTTTGATGATGCAAGAGTACACACTGTAAGCTCAGCTAACCTTTCTCCGAGGTAATGGCAATGCTGACCTCACTGTTTGAGTGACCCATCAAACCTAACTGCCTTACATTTCTCTCAAAGAAAGTCTGTTTAGGGATTTACCGTTCTTCACATTCTTTCCATAATGTAAACAAAGACACACAGTGATAATACAAAATGAATACATGATCCATCTTCTGTCATCTTCCTCTGTTATTCATTACTGTGAGAGAAGTTAGGGGCTTTCATAAAATCCCTCTGTGTGTGCAGTTTGAAATGCTGCATGTGCCATCACATTTTAGAAATGACAGGAATTAAAGGAATGTGCTGCAAAGTTCCCTTCTAAGGATTTAATGCCAGATTACTGCGTGTCAGTCTTTTGTTCTTGCTGCAAGTAACAAGTCTTGCAAAAGGGGTAATCTTGCCTTTTACATGCAAACAAATTAAAATTATTTCAGTATTTTTTAGGTTCATTGTTACATTTCCTAGGCTACTTATTTTAGTTTGCAAAGCTGGAATGAAGCAATTATTACAGCACAATTATAGCTTCATGGATTTGATCACCTTATACCTAATACCTAATACACCTAACATCAACAGTGTTTCATAAGAAATGTTCATACAATTAATACATTTATTAGTGGATCTGATTAATTAAATATGTTTAACACCATTTTAAGCACCATTAACACATTTATTCAATTTAATATTAAAATGAATCTGTTCCGTGTGATGAAAACAAAACAAAAAAACAAACAAATAGGAAGCCTTATTAATGCATCTGATTAATTAAATATATTTGACACTATTTTTAAGTGCCACTAACACTGTTTTGTGTGATTTAAAAATTAATTGGGAAGCCTTCAGAACTTTTTCACTGCAAAAAATGCTCTTCTTACTTGGTAATTTTGTCTTGTTTCTAGTCTAAATATATAACAATTCTTAAATCAAGATGCATTTACTATACAAGTAAAACGACATAAGATATTTTTTCTAGTTTTGTTGAAAATAAAATCAAAATAAAGTGATTTTTTGCTTAAAATAGGCAAAATTATCTGCCAATGGGGTGAGAAATCTCTCTCTCTCTCTCTCTCTCTCTCTCTCTCTCTCTCTCTCTCTCTCTCTCTCTCTCTCTCTCTCTCTCTCTCATACACACACACACGAGAGCAGTCGTTTATCAGTAGCCTAAATGACTAAGAAAACCATTTTCCTACAAATTATTTATTCATAAATCAAACCCAGATGGGACATTTAATAAAAGTCATTTGCAGCCTTAATATAATGAAACTAAATAATCATTAAAGCTCAAAACGTGAAACATCATCCTCAAGTGGAACACTGTCATTCATAAAAATGTTAATGCAATCACCAATGGAGGACTGTGGTCATTGGTGGGAACAAAATGTGAACTATACATTCTGAGTGCCATAAACATAAATTAAGGAACAATAAGTAAAAATATGATTTAATAACTGAATGCATTCAGTTCATTTTGACAAAATCAACTGATAGCCTTAATATTTATATTATTACTGCTATTATTTGGGTCACTCACCCGACTGAAAGCCAGTAGGAAGTCAAGTCCTCCTGAGCGGCCCATACAGTGGCGAAGCTTCCAATAGACAAGATGCTCCCATGCAAACACCAGCAGACTTAGGCCCATGGCAACCAGAAGCATATAGAAGACTCCTGCCATGTTGTCTATGTCCAGTTTGGAACTCATCACCTCAATCTTATCATTATGGCAGATGCCAGACAACCAGAGTCGTTCAAGCATGTCAATCTCATCTGAAATGAATGAAAAGATTTGCACAATGACAGGAGATAAGAAGCATGAAAGATATGCAGTCCTACAAACAGGGGACACGACGGATAGACAGAATGAAAAAAAGGTCAAGGAAACTAAAAGAGTACTCGAATCTAACTGTATTGTTGGGAAGAGTGAGTCTTTAATTCAAATCTCCTAACAGTGGAGAGCTTGGTGTAGCTTCGGTTATTATTACACTGTGTTCACAAAAAGGTGAAAATGGAAAGAAAAAAAAGAGAGGAAAAGAATCATGAAAGGCAAGGAGGAGGAAAGAGAGAGGCAGAGAAAGAGAGACTGGAGGATAATAACAGCTTTGATGGAGGTCTGAAATGGCCTGGTTTTCGAGGCTCTTGTGATAAGACAGGCCTGGAGTAGTTTGGAGATGAAAGCTCTAGACTGATGGGCCTACCTCCCAACAATAGCCATTAGTGCATTTATCAGAGTGAAAATGTCACTGTGGAAAAAATAAAGGAATGACAAGGGCATGTTTCTGGGAAAAAAAAAAAAAAACACAAAGCAAAAAATAAAAAAACCTTTTGCATTTAGATGTCTGCTTTATATCGAGGATTATTCCTTCACTTCGAAGGAGGAAAAGAGATAAGGCTAAATCCTCTTTTCATATGAAACAAAACAAAAAAATAACTGCATTGGCCCACAGGTTAATTATGTTTCATGACAATATGGCCTTGAACTATGGCTTAGGTAATTGGAAATTTAATCATAGGAACTGAAATCATAATATTTTTCATTATATTTATTTATTCAAACAAGCAAAAATATCCCTAATGAGAAAAAATACCCATCCAAATTGGAACGCATCAAAATTACAAATCGAGGCGTTTGACTACCGCAATGTTTACTGAAGTGACCCTTTGGCTATTCATAATTGTGTTCATTTGCTGTGACACTTTCTCTAATTTCATTTATTATATTTTAGTGAGACTTCCAGCTCCCTTTCACATTTAGTGTTTAATCATTATGGGGCAACTCACTAGGTTCCTTATCAAAGAGTCTCATCAAAGAAAAACAAGTTATGCTGGAGAAAAGCATGTGAATGTATGCATATGAGGGATGGAGAGAGGGGGAGACACCCCAGAGAATCAGAACAACAAGTGTAACACCGCTTAAAAAATCCTTACAAATCCTGCTCAGTCACTATGAATATATTTGTTCATAAAGGGTGAAAATCAGGGGTTTGAGACTGAGCATTACAACTCCACAAACAAACAACAAACCACTATTAGCAAGGGTTAACTTCTTAACTTAAAAGTTTGTTAAACGAGGGTGTATCTAGATATTCATTTCATTTAGAAATTCCCTTACCGTCTCCAACTAGCTGCAGCAGGGCAAGGTCTAGCGGCCGCTTCCAGCGGGAGTTCTTGTGTAAGGCAATGCCATATCCCGTTGTAGCAAACACTTTGCCAGAGCCGATGGTCATTACTTTACAGCCCTCATCTTTACGAGCCATGTAATTCAGGACAGCCGCATCATATATAAATGCATCCAGTTTGCTGCAGAGAGAAAAAGGGAAATCGGAAACAAAACAAGACATGGGGAACATTTCTTTAAATGACTAATTATCACTTTATTGATTGTTACATGTAAAGACAAAAACACTGATGACTAAACTAACTAGTTTGTAATGGGCAATCAGTGAAGCCAATCAAGCACCTACACCATGCATTTGTTGGCTTAACAAAAAAATCCTCTTTATCCTTTTTTATTCCCTTTCAAGTTCTGTATTGCTACTGTCATCTCCCTTAAAAGACCAATGGATTTCCATGATTTTTTTTTAATTAACTGTCTGTGAGTTAGATTATTTTATAAGGATTTAAAAATAATAATCATTTATATAGAGATTCTACTCAAAATAAGTAAAATCTAAAATACATTATTTTACTGTGGAAGTTGGTGCATCTTTGTTCAGGTAGATTGTCCCCTATTGAGCATAGTTGATGTGGTGATACCACATGAAATAGCGCAACATTTGCTGGACTATTGAAACCATCTTCATGTAGCTCCACCAAAACATTAGCTTGGGTTGTTGTTGGCTTTAATGTAGGCCTCTGTGACTGCTTGAAATTCTTCAGAAGCAAGCAGCAAGCAGTGGCACAAGATCTTCTACAGGGCCGTCTTTGTCTTATCCAGTAGTTTGTTAAAGGGTTAGTTCACCCAAAAAGGAAATTTATGTCATTAACTCCTCTCGCTAATGTCGGTCCACAACCGTAAGACCTCCGTTCATCTTCAGAACACAGTTTAAGATATTTTATATTTAGTCCGAGAGGGTATGCAAGTGTATGCACACTATAATATCCATGTCCAGAAAGCTAATGAAAACATCATCAAAGTAGTCCATATGTGACATCAGTGGGTTAATTAGAATCTCTTGAAGCATCCAAAATACATTTGGGTCCACAAATAACAAAAACTACGACTTTATTCAGCATTGTCTTCTCTTCTGGGTTTGTGTTCAATCCTCAAATAAAGATTCAAACGGTTGTAAATCAGTGAATCGATCAATGATTCGGATCGCGTGTCAAACTGCCAAACTGCTGAAATCACGTGACATTGGCGATCCGAATGCACTATTAACCCCTGCATAATGCATAGCACTATTTAACTTGAAGTACAACCAAAAACCCAGTTGTTGTTTTTTAATGCAGTTGTCAATTGAGATTTTGTGTTATTTTGCTTCCTTAACTTGTATTCCTTCAGATCAGTGCAAAGAAAATACACAACAATACAAAGCACAATTGTTCATTTCACTACACTTTGTCTATTCGAGTCTGTGGATTTCAATTCCGATATAAAAGTTTAGATTATGCAAATTAGCACTTTTAAATAGATAATGCCTCATTTGCATATTTAAACATTACATTTCAGAAAACTTGTAATACAAAAAATGTTTGTCTCTATTTAAGTGAAAAACTGGAAAAGTTTTATGGTGATATCTATAACTTAAAAATTTTACCCTATCCACCTGTAGTGTTTCGGCTGTGATTAATGCACCTATTGTCTCGATAACAATTACCAGAAAATGGGACCCTTATTTCAATGTTATACGGTGGATCCTTATTCAGGAGACATTGAACTTTCTAAAAATGTGGTATAACAACTTTTCCTCAAAAATGCCTACAGGGTTACACAATCTTGAAGATTCGGACCTGACTAATACAATCAGTTGTTTAATATCTGCTTGTATTGCCTCATGACTGATGAAAAATTTGCTTTGTGTGCAGTAGAATTTTGATGCATCACAATGCATCGTAGAATCGAATTGAATCGAATCGTTACCTGGTGAATCGTAATCGAATCGTGAAGGCAGTGCCAGTGCACACCCCTATTTTCAATCCTCAAATAAAGATTAAAACGGTTATGAATCAATGAATCGATTCATGATTCGGATCGCCAATGTCACGTAATTTCAGCAGTTTGATACGCATTCTGAATCATGAATCGATACGCTGATTCATAAGTTATTTTTGGACCAAAATGTATTTTTGATGCTTCAAGAGATCTAATTAACTACACATATGGACTACTTTGATGATGTTTTTATTCCCTTTCTGGACATGGACAGTATAGTGTGCATATACTTGGATACGCTCACTGGACTAAATATAAAATATCTTAAACTGTGTTCTGAAGATGAACGGAGGTCTTATGGGTGTGGAACGACCTTAGGGTGAGTCATTAATGATATACAATTTTTGGTTTAACTAACCCTTTGACACTTTTATTTAGCAAGGATGCATTAAATATGATAGATTAATAGTGCTAGTAAAAACTTTTCCATTGTTACAAAAAAACCCTATTCCAAATAAATACCATTCTTGTAAAGTTTTTTAAAATGCTATTTCATGCATTCTGACTTGTTTACACTGTTAAAGAGTTGGATTCTCATGCAAAAAAACAAACAAACAAAAAAAACGGAGCATTTCTGTGCCAAATACACTCCTTCAGGATTTCATTTTTTTCCCCCCAAGTATGAAGGCTACGTATGATTTCATAAAGGGTGGAATTGCTTGTAATGGGCACTTCCTGCAGTTGAGCATGTGCGCACATCAAATAGAGCACGTCCATCATCAAGTTTCGTTTGGTCACAGAAGCCGCCAGCAGCGCGTTTTTATTTAGTTTTTAGACCATGAAATCAACAATGTCACGAAAGGAGTGTGTTTTGGTTGTTAGGGAATAACATTGTTCAGCTTCCCTAAAAACCCAGTGTTAAGGAAACAGTGGATGCAGTTTTGCTGCAAGCAACTAAGTTCTGCAAGTGTGTTTGTTTGTTCCTGTTGTTTGTCATGAGTTGAAACCGCAGGCAGTGAGTAGTGATGTGTCGTTCATTAACGATTAGTTCATTTTGAACGAATCTTTAACATGACTAGAGGAACGACGGGTTTTCTCAGAGAGCGATTCGTTCATTTTTATGTTGACCACGCATGTGCAACATCCCATATGTGCTGACAGGGAACAGAACTGATTAGTTCATCTTTCGAGCCATCAATTTGAGTAATTCGTTCATCAAGTCCCAGCCCCATAGACAAGGCTATGCAGTCTGTACCGGAAACAGAAATGATTAGTTCTCTTTAGTCTTTCGGTCCGAGTCTCGTTCTTTTATCACGTGACGTGACAGCCATGTAGGATACCGAAATAGTTCATTCACAACCTTCCTCACAAACAAGTGTGTAGTTTTGTTTTGTTTTTCTTCAGTTTTTTTAGCAAGTGGGCCTATAGCTAATAATTGATTTTCCTATGAATCCTGGACACATTGGGCTGGTTAGAATGGATAGGCATAATAACAGTTTATTGCTCATATCTTCTGATGATTTTATAATAATAAATAGGCCTATATTACAACATGTTGTATATTTTGTGACTTGTGATACACTGAACCGGCGCAGTCATGTGACAAAAGAACGAGACTCAGAGTCAGATCCGAAGAACGACTTGAACGAGAAGACTTGAGAGATTAACTAATCTCTTCCGTTTCCGGGGACTGGAGAGCCTTTCCTATATGGGGCTGGGACTTGATGAACGAATGACTCGAAGACTCGAGAGAAATAATCTTTTTCTGTTTTAGGACGTATTTATAACATATGAGGCTGTCACAGCCCAGAACAGACATGATGACAAAACTAACGGCTCGAACCAGAAGTCACGAGAGGTGTACTAATCTTTCTAGGGAACAGACGTGATTAAATGTGAAGTGACTAAAGAAAGAAAGATTTGGATCTGGATGTGAGGCAAGCTAAGCAATTAATCAATTATTTTTATTCTCAAAGTTTGGCCATGCATTAGCTTATAGTTTATTTTTTATTCCAAAAGTACTAAATGTGTTGAAAAATGTAACATGCAACATTTTAATTAGATACTGCTTAAAAGAACGAAATGACTTGAAAAAAGATTCTTTCATTTTGGTAAATGGTAAATGGACTGCATTTATATAGCGCTTTTATCCAAAGCGCTTTACATTTTTGCCTCACATTCACCCATTCATACACCGACGGCGATGTCAGCCATGCAAGGCGCCATCCAGCTCATCGGGAGCATGCTGGGGTTAGGTGTCTTGCTCATGGACACTTCGACACTTGGTCAGGTGGAACCGGGGATCAAACCACCAACCTTTCGGTTTGTAGACAACCTACATGAACCACTGAGCCACTGCCGCCCCATTTTGCTGAACAAGATTCACAGATCAGTAGTCAGTAAAATGATCCGAACTTCTCACCACTAGCAGTGAGTGACCTGCATCAAATGTGTGTGTGTGTGTGTGTGTGTGTGTGTGCTCGTGACGCTTTAGCTCCGCCCACTGCACAACTCCAGGAGCTCGTTGTATTTGTAAAGAATCAGTACAGCATATCTGTCTTTTATAAATATGATCAAACTAAAGACTCTTCGGAAATATGAAGGATGCAATACTACACTATAGCTACTCAAGATAACAAGAGTTTGAAAGAAACTGTGTGAAAGAAACCCTTTAATCTTTAAATTCATTAACAATCCTGAAATAAAAATGTACCACTGTTTCCAGAAAAATGTTGAGCAGCACAACTAGTTTCAACACTTAACAAATGTTTCTTGAGCACCGAATCTGCATATAATGATTTCTGAAGGATCGTGTGACGACAGGAGTAATAACTGCAAAAAATTCAGCTCTTTAAATTGTAATAAAATGTTACAATGCTAACATTTGTACTGTATTTTTGATCAAATAACTGCAGCCCTTTTGAATTATAGTGTATATCCACTGCAGGAATTTCCATAACTTTTTTGGATTTTGTTAATATCACAATTTCGCAATTCATACGTCAAGGTTTCAATGACCATGGAACTTGAAGTATTACATGATTTACATTTAAAATCAAGTGTCTGGATGGACTATTACATGCTTATGTCAGACATTTAAAGAGTTACTTCAGCGATTAGCATATGGCTTTGTATCAGAAGAAACCCTGGAGTATATTCAAATTATTGTGCTTCCCCCACTCATATCCCCCTGAGACAAGAGATTTATGCATTTTATTTCTTCCTCAGATTACGCAAATTGACTATATCTGCATCATCGGAGGAATTTTTGGCCAAAGGCTAAAGACTACAGCCAGCAGAGGGAGCCAATCCGCATGTTTTGAACCCACGCATGGGGGATGGGAGATCGCACTCACAGCTCAGCTCGCAGCTGCAGCCTCAGGCATTCATTTAAACGGAGCTATGCTGAGCAATGTAAGTGTTTTAACTTCTCAAATTAATTTCTATGAAAGTTAAGCTTCCAAAAGGCATGAACTGAAAATGCGCCAGACTGAACAAGCGCTGTGAATCTATGCCACGAGCATGGTCACGATTACCTCAGCTCTCATCACGAGAGCTCATTCATAGGGGTGTGCATTGGCACTGCCTTCACGATTCGATTCGATTACGATTCACCAGGTAACGATTCGATTCAATTCGATTCTACGATGCATTGTGATGCATCACAATTCTACAGCACACAAAGCAAATTTTTCATCAGTCATGATGCAATACAAGCAGATATTAAACAACAGATTGTATTGGCTGCTATGTGTCTCCTGTATCTTTGACATAAAAGTTATTAAATAAAATAAAATGTAATTAAATAAAATTAAATAAAATGCAATTAACCCTTAAATGCATGACTGTTTCACCAAACATTCTTACATATTCAGGTCGTTAGCGACCCAGATCTATATTTAACATGGATAGACCTCTACCTGTCGTGATAATATATAAAACTCCTGATTTTAGAGTAACAGCTACAGAAGAATAAAATAAAAACCTATTTCGTTACCTTTTGGAGCTTGGAAGGATTCAGTTTGAGCAGATGTTTAATACCATCATCATATGACCTCGTCAGAGTTTACCAGTAGATTCAGCATCTGCCTCATATTCGCGATCTCGAGCATATTCTCCAAACTCATTTTCAATGTCTTCAAAATCAATATTTTGATCACTGACAGCTTCTTGACCACATCCATCATCAAGAGACAGTGACACTAACATATGATTGTGTTTAGTACTTGCTCTCTGAAGTAAATCACTAACCCATTTCAAGTTTTGCAGATTATAATTATTGTTTCGTTTTCTGTCAGAGGTAACTATGAGTGAAACGTCACTTCATCATTGGGTATCAGACATTGCCACCTTGTGGAATAAAGGGGAATTGCACATAATCGATTATGGCACTTTGCCACATCGATGCTGAATCGTTCATGCCCCGCATCGCGATGCATCGCCGAATCGATTATTGTTGACACCCCTACTCATTCAGCTCATTGATGACGGTAAATGTAATCTGACTCCTGCAGCGTTTGTGCTGTGACACTCGCTCGGCGACTCACTCATTATAATAAACAGACATGTTCAGTATTTAATTGTAGTGTCTGTTCTCCAACTCAGTCACAGTAATCTAGTAGCGGTAGCTTTGGGAGTGGCGCCACAGGGCAGCGAAGCATTCTAGGAATTGTCTTTCATCCCCATGAGACAAAAATACATTTTCTGTCTTTTCTCAGTCTAGAAGGCACCAAATTCAAAAATAATTTTACATTTCTACTACATTAATGACCCAGTTTAAATACAGATTAATCTTCCCAGTGCTGAAGTACCTCTTTAAAATGGACTATTACATGTCGGTTTAAGATGCACTGAAAACAATTTAAATTCTTGTTCTTCTTTTTATTCATCCAATAAACAAAATTACAATTATTTTTTTTAAGTTTATACATACAAATACAGCATTAAACATAAAAAAATTGAAGGAAGAAGAAAAGTAAATTATGTGGTACAAGGGAAGCATGAATAAGCTTAAAGTAAACAGCTACTACGTGCATGCATACGCTTTTTTTATATACAGGCAGTCGGATAATCAAATACCTCAAGAGTTTTCTGGGACACGTCTTGTTTCTTTGCCCTAAATGTGATAATATATGCGCACAAGCACTTTGCAGAATAGCACCAAAGAATGCCGGTATTGTCTGGCTCCGTGCCTTGCTGAAACGAACAAGGCATAATAGGAGGACTAATTTGTGCAGACACTGGTCTTCAAATAAACCCCATGTAGAAAAATACCACCTGAAATTGGGACTAGATTGGCAAGCTGCAAGTATCCTATGATGCCTACGAAGTGGAAAAAAAAAATTCCACAGGCACCACTCACATTTTTTAAATAAGGCAAAAACACGCTTTAATCTTATTACTGCATATTCACAGTGCTAAATAATTTAGCAGGTGAGTCTTTTACAGTAAAGACATAAAAGTAAGTTGCAGAAGTCAAGAAAGCTTTGTGCCTTATCAGAGTCAGGTGCACCGGTATGCCTCTTTTCTTTGATCGTATTTTTCCCACCTTGTAACATGCCAACGTCTTTGCAGCAAAAACCCAAATTGACAGCTTATTACTGGCTACTCTTCA
Organism: Pseudorasbora parva; assembly: GCF_024679245.1. NCBI lineage: Eukaryota > Metazoa > Chordata > Actinopteri > Cypriniformes > Gobionidae > Pseudorasbora > Pseudorasbora parva. Next base: position 32,408,816 of record NC_090190.1, on the reverse strand, counting down.
ACCTCCTGCTAAGCACACCTTGAGGCTATTAACAGGCTCAACTTGGCCCTCTAAGACCAACGAGCGCCGCATTAGCATTCAAGGTGGCAGCTTTTGTCAGAAGTGTTGTATCCGACAAAACAGAGCCCTCGGGGGAAAATGAGTCACACATTTCAGGTAGGGTGAAACCAAACGAACAGAACACACACAGACAGGTGTTTGATAGTGCAGGATACTGCCCCACAGTGCGCTACTGAAATAGGTAAGCTGCTGAGGTAAACAAGTGCCTTTGAGAATCAGCTAGCACCTAGATGGAGACTTGGCTTGTTGACTTAAGGGCTGGCAGGCCTGCCTCGAATTACGCGGCACGAAAGCGAAAGTCTCATTCTGCAGGCTGTAACTATTATACAAACCAAGCGCTTATGAACAACAGATGAAATCTTCACGAGAAATTGCAAAGGTGGAACATAGTCTTTTACATTCTAGCCTGCAAGCATAAGCTTTTTTTTTTTGCAACGGGATGCATATTCATGCCCTTTGTATGCATAATGCAGGGACTTGAGTTTTAAGACAGTCATAAACACACACACTCAAACTTGTGCACAGATCCAAGGGCAGTGAGCCAGGGTTAGCACCACACTAAAATGTTATAATTCTGGAACTATCATGGCATCTTATGATGCAGAGCAGCAAATTAATAATACACAAGTGGAGAATTGCTTCTTTCAATGATTAAATGCTACCAGACAAAAATCTAATCATGTCAAATGTTCTTTGCATAACAAAAGTCTGGCAAAGCTTTTTAAAAAAGGTATGTTTGCAGAGTGGCGTCAACTAACTCAACACATTAAAGGGGTCCTATAATTCCCCTATTTACTTATACCCCTTAAAATAAGTTTCTGATGTCCCCGGATTGTGCAGGTGATGTTTTAGCACAAAATACCCCACAGATAATTTTTTATAGCATATTAAAATTATCACTTTTTGAAGGTGAGCAAAAATGTGCTGTTTTTATGTGTCCGCTTTAATGAGCTGATGCTCGCAGCATGATAATCTATAAATTGCTCATAAGGGAACTGTTGTAAGATATATGCAACAGAGAATATAAGCTGCATGAAGATAAAACAGGTATAGTTTAGTTTAATTACAGTTATAATAATGTTGTGATCTTGCTTTTATGACCTGCTATTGCATTTGTGTTACATACTGTAATAAATGTGAAAAGGTGGATGCGCCAGATTGAGCAGACTCCCAAATATACTCTACACAACAACTTTTCCTCTTCTAAACATGGAACATCGTGTTCCCAGGGGCAGGGTTTATGTAAATTTTAGGGTTAGTAATGTCACCAATCACAGTTTGTTTTGTTGCACGTTGACCGCTTTGAAACCAATTTTGTGTGCCATCTGCATTAGACTTTCAGCTTACAGTCCGTGGGCATAGACGTCTGAGGCTGACACTACAAAAAAAAAGCAGGTGTCAATCAATCAATCAACTTTATTTATATCGCGCTTTTACCATGACGATTGTTTCAAAGCAGCTTCACAGTGTTAAACAGGACAATATTGCAATAGAATCTGATTTGGCTGTACAGTCGTTCTGGAGAAAACAGTGATGTTATCAGTTTATTTTAATTTATCATATAGAGACAATGTTTGCAGATTAGTATTATAGTTTATAGAATTAAATAAGACCTAATTCATTAATTTTATTTGTATATTTTGTTGAATAACTTGGATCATAATTTTAGTGTCCCCAACTGAGCAAGCCAAGCCAAAGGCGACAGTGGCAAGGAACCAAAACTCCATCAGGGCATGATGGAGAAAAATAAACCGTTGGAGAAACCAGACCCAGTCGGGGTGCCAGTTCTCCTCTGGCCTATTATCATATTATTGTCATTGTTTGCCATGTACTATTCTTATTTCCTAAAGGAACTATCCTATACTATCGTTATACATCTGTGCTGGGAAAGAGCACATCATTTACAGTTTTTAATCAGTCGATTTGACACACTTCTCCAAACTCAGATCACTGCTCTCAAAACAATTACCATAGTGATCTGCACACTTTGTAATTGTCCTAAACAGATTGTAAGTTTTCATTTCATTCAAATTACAAATCATATGCATAATGTTCTCAAAACATTGTGTACAGAAATTATCAAATGTGTTGACAGATCCAACTAATATTTTAATATATCTGAAAAAAAAAGCTTTTTTAGCTCTTTTTGATGATTTAAAAAAATCTTTTGTACCATTTTTTCCCAAACACAACAAACTAAAATATTTCATATTTTCAATTCCAAATGGAATTATTTAATTTGTCCTCAAACTAGTATATGCTGGGTTATATAAATCACAGGAAACTATGACAAAAACTATTCAAAAGTAAAAAAAACATTATTATACAAATAAAAACAAAGAGAAAGTAAAAGCATTAGAAGGGAAAAGAATGTTGTAAAAGGGTGAAGATAATGGAGAGAGTTGAAGAATGGTTGTAATGAGAGGGAAAGGTAGAAAGAGAGGGGAGAGGAGGAGAGTGTGAGTTTAAAAAAAGGAGAGGGTATAGCAACAGAAGAATGGGGGAAAGGAGAGGGTCAAGAGATGGGTAAAATGGAGGAAAAGGGTGTAGTGGAATAAGAGGAGAATTTGTAAGAACACAAAAAAAGAAAGGAAGAGAACACACAAGGAGTGAATAGATGTAGAAGGTACAGACTTTCAAATGTAACCGGAATCACCCTAATTGGCCATGTAATAAATCTTGGCTGCTTGAGAGAAGCTAGGAAACAGATCCAAAGTGTTACTATGGCATTTCACGTCTATGAGTATTTACTACAGTGCATCTGGAAAGTGTTTACAGCGCTTTACGTTTTCTGTTTTTTTGTTATGTTACAGCCTTATTCCAAAATGAATTGAATTCTAGGGCTGTGCGATATGGCCACAAAAAAACAAACAAAAACATTGTCAATCACGATTTCTTGATTATTCTTTTTTCTGATTTCGATTTTAATCACGATTTTGACACGAACAGACATGCTTTACCGTTATAAATGCATTCTGTGTGAATTTGAAACATATTTCCAAAGGAAACCAATTAGAGCTTTATCAAAAAGTTAACACGTCTCTAGAACAGACAAATGGCCTAAATAAATAAATAAAATATATAAATATATTTATTAATGAGACTAAATGATCTTACCATTGCTTAGGTCACTCTCTCATATTGTGGTCTTTGAATTTAAAATGAGCTGCTGAAAAAATGTGAACTCCGTTAAATGAGCATATACCACGGGAATTGAAGATCGGATTTATATTCATTTTGCAGAGGTTTAAGGTATCAGACAACCTGCACATTTTTTTTTATTTTTTATTTGTTTAGATCGTTTCGTTTGAGAGCGCATCAGCCTGCCTCAGCTCGTCAAAAATGCCTTTTACTGTGGAGGTAATAGTAGACTAAATTAACTAACATTGTGATGCTTGAAGTGTTTTATATATATGGATTTTATCATAGGCAAGGTAAGTCAAGAGATGATTTGAGAAGCTAAATTGATTAAACATGCCGTTAACTCACTGGCAGCCGCTGGTCGTCACTTAAAAAAAAAACCTTAAATTTAACAAACAAAAAATTGCTCTAAACATTTTTCTAAATTAACTTAATAAAGAAACAAAACAAAATATAACTACTTTGACATTAAAAACAAAACTGAACAATTTTAATGGCTGTAACAATGTAAAAAAACAAAACCAAAATAAAACACAGGCTCCAGTCAGACTCGGGCCAAGAATTTTGATAAGCTGTCGGACACGGGCTTGATATGAGGCTCGTGCAGGGCTCTAATCCCACCCCCCTCTCAGAAAATACATAAATCTGACAGGGCTATGCGTTTAAAAGGAGTCTATTAAAATGGTGCACTGGCATTGCAATGTGGGATATTGCTAATCAGGCATTTTGACCCTCGTCAGGAAAGGGGTTAAAAGGACTATAAGGTGCTGTTGGTGGTCTAAAACAGAAGATTAGCCTACTTATTTTTAGCTTTCCTCGCACTGTGCAGAAATAACATTGAATCAACCGTCCCTGGGTTGAGACGGGTTCTTCTCACCTCTGACACGACCAGTGGAGTTGAATGTGGCTCACTAGCACACTTGATGCTGGAACACAGAGGATGTGTTCACAGAGGACTTTCTAATGTATTTCATAGTAAATTGTGTCTAGTAGGCTACTTTATAAATTACAAGGTTTAATTGGCATCTTTTTTTCAAACGACCCGACGGGCCACGACCAGAATATCATTACAAATATTTTTGGATGACTCTTAACCGTGGGTGACCACAGGCACCTGCTCATTTTGGGTCAACCAGCGCATCACTGATTAATGTGGGTAATCAAAACAACAAATCAACAACAACAAAGAAACAACCCAGACTAAACTCTACAAAATGGGTAAGTTTGTGTATATCTCAGCACCGCAATAGCCATTATTTTTAATGAAAGGATAGGCGTTATCCACACATTAATTAAAATTAAAAGAACGAAATGTTTAAATTCGCATGGTGGTAACTCAAAAGGTTTTTTTCTTTTCCATTATTTTGGCTTTGAATTTCGTTTTTTAGAAAAATGAACTGAATTTAGAAACAAAAACAAAATAAATGATTGATATGAAGACAGTGTTTGGAGTGAGTGCATGCAAAGTAATCCGTTCTCTCAATGAACGGCCTTTGTGAGTGTACACAAATAAAAGTAGACAGTTTATAGTTTAAAATTATGTCTTGCACTATCTGTATGGTTAAAAATGTCTATTGTATTGTGAGTTATATCCCCTGTCATAAAGGACAATGTCCATCGGAATGCGCCGACTTTGTCGGCCATGGGTTAAAGAAAACATAGCCTATTTAGTTAGGCTTTGTTTAAATATTAGCCTATAATATTTTTTTTTAATTTCATATGTTGATATGTTTTGACTGGTCTGTTCCGTTCTCGCGCTCAATTTAGGTTCGCTGCATTCTGATTGGTTCGGAGGTTGGGGCCAGGAGCGCGGAAAAAAATCGTGCTATGAAGCAATTTAGAAATCGCGCATGCTCAAATCCTGATTTTATTATGATTTCGAGATTTAAAAATTGTGCATGCTCAAATCGCGATTTTATTATGATTTAGATTTATCACACAGCCCTTTTAAATTCATTATTTGCAAGTGTGTGCTCTGGCTGGGCCATTCAAGGACATTTAAAGAGTTGCCCTATAGCAACTCCTTTATCTTGGCTATGTGCTTAGGGTTGTTGTCCCAGTCTGAGGTCCAGAGCACTCTGGTGCAGGTTTTCATCAAGGCTGTGTACATTTCAGCATTCATCTTTCCCTCAAGATTGACTAATCTTTCAGTTCCTGCCTCTGAAAAACATCCCCACAGCATGATGCTGCCACCACCATGCTTCACTGTAGGGATGTATTGGCCAGGTGATGAGCAGTGCCTGCTTTCTTCTAGATATGACGGCTGCCATTGGGGCCAAAGAGTTCAATCAGACTAGTTCAACCAGTTTTATCAAAGCAGAGAATTTCGTTTATCATGGTCTTAGAGACCTTTGAGTGCCTTTTGGCAAATTACAGGCAGGCTGTCATATGCCTTTCACTGAGGAGTGGCTTCCTTCTGGCCACTCTACCATACAGGCCTTATTGGTGGAGTGCTGTAGAGATGACTGTTTTCTGGAAGGTTCTCCTCTCTCCACAGAGAAACTCTGGAGCTCTGTCAGAGTAACCATCGGGTTCATCTCCCTGACTAAAGCCCTTCTCCTATAATCGCTCAGTTTTGCTGGGCAGCCAGCTCTAGGAAAACTCCTGGTGGTTCCAAACTTCCAATTTACGGATGATTGGGGCCACTGTGTTCATTGGGACCTTTAATGTTGCAGATTTCTTTTGTTTTTTACCCTTCCCCAGATCTGTGCATCGATACAATCCTGTCTTGGAGGTCTACAGACAATTCCTTGGACATACTGGCTTGGTTTTTGCCTCGACATGCACTGTTAACTGTGGGACCTTATAAAGACAGTTGTCTGCCTTGCCAAATCATGTCCAATCAACTGAATTTACCACAGGTGGGCTCCAATCAAGTTAGAAATATCTTAAAGATAATCAGTGGAAAAAGGATGCACATGAGCTCAATTTTGAGTGTCATGGCAAAGGTTGCGAATACCTATGTACATGTGATTTTTGGTTTTTAGTTTTAAAAATTTGCAAAGATTTCAAACAAACTTCTTTAACATTGTCATTATGAGGTTTTGTTTGTATGATTTTGAGGACATTTTTAATCCATTTTGGAATAAGGCTGTAACATAAAAAATAAAAAATAAATGGAAAAAGTGAAGCACTGTGAATACTTTCCAGATGCAGTATACCATATTCATTTGTAGTTTTGAGAAAGCCTTAAAGTCGCAAAAAAAAATAAAAAAAAATAATAATATTTGTTTTCATTGGAATAAGAGCATTTCATTGTTAAACAATACTACCGACCACAATGGAAGAGGCATGTGGAGTAAATGTTTGCTGCATATTTGTGTATGTAATGTTATGTGGTCATGTTATAAAAACATAACTATGTTATAAATAGTTGAAAACCATAGAGAATAAACATATTTGATGATAGCATTTATTTTAAACTCGAATAAACTGCAGTGCTTCATTATGCGGTGAATATTGAACCATTTCATCAACATTAGATTGTGATGTGTTAATTGTTTTGAGAGCAACTAGATTAAAGCCACAATATGTAATTTAGATGTCTAGAGGTCGCTTATTCAAAACAAAGGCGTAGCTTGATAATACCTTGATTTCGTGGAACTTTTATATCACAGATAGCTGCTTTTTCACTTATGCATATGTGGGGTAACACTGTGCTGTTTTATAATATTATATACATTTTGTTTGTTGAAAGTTATGTTATAATGCTATCTGTGTGTTCGTTCGGCAGTACTATGAGACACTTAAAGCATGTAAAAACATCGTACTCACGGTAAATCAAGAAAACAAGATTTTCTGCATTCCAAAGCATAACATTTAATGTCATACTTTTTACTGCACTACATTTACATGCACTACAAAGTAAAACGTTGAGTAAAGGTATACAGTACTACATTTTTTATGTAATTAAGTATTAAATTATATTTAAAATGAAAATGCTGTAAAAAGTACAATATTATGTTTTGGAATGTTTTGAAGTAAAAGTTTTCCAAAGAAGAACACTGATAAAGTACACTTGAAAAACAAAATTACTTGGAAAGTAATAATACTTCAATACTGTCTGCCTCTGATTGAGCAGTACTACTTACTGTATTAATATATTTAAATATATTTTAAAATGCAATTTATTCCTGTGATGGTAAAGGATAGGCAACTTGAATATGGTGAAAATTGCGAATGTGGCGAAATATTTTGTCTTATTATTAGTGTTGAAAGCAGTTGTGCTGCTTAATATTTGTGGATTTCTTCAGGATTCTTTGATGAATAGAAAGTTCAAAAGAACATAATTTATTTGAAAGAGAAATCTTTTAACAAAGTAAAAGACTTTACTCTTAATTTTGATTGATTGAATGCAGTTTTGCTGAAAAAAGTTATTTCTTTAAAAAAGGAACAACAACAAAATAATTGAACGGTAGTGTAACTAGTTACTGCATCGTAAAAAAAAATTGCTTGTGATGTTCCTCACAAATAAGTCACTTTGGATAAAAGTTTCTGCTACATGAATTAATGTAAAATATAAATAAATTAAATCAAAATGTAAATGTAAATAAATTAAGTACATTTTCTGCCATAAAGTAAGCGAGAGATATCAAAACCCTGCTTTCCCCGGAAGAACTGTGACAAATCAAGTTAGGCAAGTAGTATCCTGTGGTGATAGTAATGCTGGCTGAATGTTTGGTCTTTCCAGTGACATAGCACCAAGGATGAAAGTCAATCTTCACACCCTTCTTCGAAATGGAGAAGAAAAGCGACAGCCAAAAAAATAATTAACGCCTCTGTTGTGATCCATCATGTCACCCATAACCGTCAATTACTTGTAAGGACATCTGTTTCCCCTCACTGCTTAAAAGAACATCTTGATTCGTTGTGGTCTGATTTAAGGCCAGGATTAAAGCTCCAGTTTGGCAAAAATTTTCATTTTAAATAAAGTGTATCATTATAGATAGAGTTTATGCATATGGTTTAACCTATAGATTCTTCCGAGAGTGTGTATACACCTTTGAACCTGGCTCACCCAATCAGAGTCATTTTTATATTGTCTTTAACAATGGTTGTCATTCACTCACCCGGTTTTAAGGTTGTCGATGGCCTCTTCCACTCCTCTCTGATTGTTCCGCACCATGTACTGGTGCATGTTGGGGTAATTACTCCGTATATTTTCCTCCGTACTCCCGTTTGGGACAGTGCCGAATCGTAAGGGAGGATACTGCTCTGTGGGATGCTGAAACTGAAAACGACAGTGGGAGATACTTCATTAGGTTTCTGAAATATGAGATTACAGTTAAGGCCTCTAAATTTAAGTTAATTAATCATTTGGCTAACTATGATGGGAAAACCGGGGGGAGGGGTGAAAATCGAATCATTGTTTTATGTGATTATAGGCCGATGATTTATTTGCATAATTTGGCCCCAACTCCTCCACACAAACAAATGTCTAGTTCATATTCAAGTGAGACCTGTTTAAAAAGATTAATAGTGTGTGACCATATTACAGATGTCAGTTATTGTTATAAATCCCAATTTCAGCTTGCATAAATATTTCACTACAGCTCCGTTTAGTACACATCAAGCATACACCAACATTAAAATTGTGACCATTACCAAAGTACTTTTAGTCAAGTCATTTTACTCGGTGGCCATCTTTGAAACGCGGTTAATTCAGTGCAAGTGCAGCTCCTATCTCTTTGAATGGGGAAACAAAATTCTCCAAAGCTGTTCATCAAGCTTACGGTTAAAATTGCATATTTGAAATCACCAATAAAATCTGTTTCTTATGCTCAAATAGCGTTTAAAATCTTTTTATTTTTAGGCTGGACCAGCCAATGCACATGCGCACTCCTAAGTGTGCGTCTCAGAACACTGACTGTTTCTATTGCAACTGGAGCTTCAAACGGCAGCTCCAGTGACACAATGACTTTATTAATCAGTGATTGGCTCTTTTATTTAGAAGGCGGGACTTATTCCACCATACTGCGCATTGCGCTTTCTCCCATTCGTGATATGAGTGCACCGTCTTTCTATATATAAAGTATTTTTTTTATGGCTTAAGAACCAGTGTTAAAATATTAAAACTGTTTTTACATGGTTATGTTGAGGAAAGTTAGCCTGTTTTCAGGTGCTGTGTAATATTATTGCGCCTGCTGCACCCATGGTATGGCAGCAAAGTTAATTGATTATTACACAGGAATGAGAGTATAGTTCCTAGCCATATCAGTCTAGAAAATCGAAACTTTTCATTTTCTGTCGGTCTTAGTGCACAATGCAACTACAGAAGAGAAGTTTTTAATAGGAAAAATAGTGAAAGTCTTTGGTAATTTTTGACCGAGATGCTAACGGTCTAATCAGATTCAATGGTCTATGCTAAGCTATGCTAAGAGTTGTACCTCAAGGAGCCGGAGATCGGCTGAATGGATAATTTTTTTTTTTTTTAAACTCAACTGTTTAACTCTAGGGAGTTGGAAAAATGAACCTATTATTATTATTTTTTTAAAGTGTCCCTTTAAAATAAATTTTGAAATGTTGAGATGACAACTAACTGAGATAAGTTTAAGTACTAAAATGACTAAAACATTCTAATTCAATACATTTATAAATACTATAAAAGTGCATAAATATAACCAAACATTAATAACTAGAGGAAATAGTTACTTGTTGAATTTAGGCATCACAATATTAGGCATTACCATAATCTATCACTATCCAGTAAATTAGTGCTAAATGGTAATGGAAACCTTAAAATAGGCAGAAACTATTAAATATTCCATAGTGGCAGGATAATGAGGATTAGTGTTAGGTAATAATATAAGGTGATAAATAATTATACACTTATACATCAGGTAACATTTTTACAATAAAGTTTCAAAAACAAAAGTACAAATTGATAATAGACAATGATAATAGATAATGATAATATGTAATAGCTGAAAAGAGGGGAATTTGTTACTAATGAATGAAATCCTTGTCTACCTTCTTATCACTGAGGCCAGACACAGTGTCGATGTATTCTTCTTGGATCATGAAAGCAGCCAGGTTAGCAGTGTAGCTGGCTAGGAAGATGACAGCAAAGAAAGCCCAGACCAGCACCATTATCTTACTGGTGGTGCCTCTTGGGTTTTCCACCGGAACAGAGTTATTAAACACCAGAGCCCATAGCAGCCAAATAGACTTCCCTATGGTGAACTTCGAACCTCCTAACTCTGGAAGAAGAAAAACACAGGAAGGCCAAATGAGCTATGTCTTATTATGACATAGATGCTGATAACAGGAAGTGCAAGGGGAGACGGCAGTAAGACACATGAGAGAAGATAGCTCGAGGTGAATTGTGGAACATGCTTACAATGATAATAACCATCTGTAAACAAGTCCTTAATTACTGACTGCATTTAAGAAAGTGCCTAGAGCAAAACCTTAGAATATAGAAACAACATACTCTTTCCGCTCTGTAAGCTTCGGTTATATCCAACCGGGCTGAAGAACTCAAATATAAAAACGGTCACAGCGACCACAGACAGGCACATGACGAACATCATCACCCACACAGCTGGGCTGTACGGCTCTACAATAGTGGAAAAAAACAAATCAACAGATGACATTCCAAACACCCCTTTGGTCACATCATATTTTTCTCTGAGCTCCATAATAATGTTAGTAAAGTTTTTGTATTTTCTGCCAATAAGCAGGGGTCGGCAACCCATGGCACACGTGGATAACCACAGGCATGTGACAGACGGGTGAATGTATTTCATTTAAAATCAAGTGCCTCAAACGTGCATGCAGACGTACATTCTGAGGTAATCATTCTTAGTCACACAGCTAGGTTAGCTGCTATCAATACTATTAAAGTGTGACATTTTAACCTGCGCTACTACGCAGATCCGACAATCCATTCACGTGACTGGAGGTGTGTGCTTCTGTGTTCTTCCATGTGCCATAAGGTTGTCGACTGCTGGTCTATAGTCTAGATTTTAATGAGTATTGTCCAGGGCTGCATTTCCCGAAACCTTCTTAACTCTACGTCATTCTTAAGTTATACCTTAAGGTATCCCTTAACGTTAATATGTGTTTCCCGAAACGAACTTAGTTAAGAATACCTTCTTTAAGTCATACTTTCGTAAGGTTGGTCTGGACCACTCTTAGCTATACCTTATCACTATTAAAAGTTAATTCCACTAGTGGCCACCACTGTGAAAAAAAGCTTCTTTATATGTCAGTCTATCCGAATATAATTCCGAAGTTGTAATATACACCCAGTGTTCAATTAGGCTAGTTGAATAGTTTTTTATTTTATTTTATTTTTTATGCAAGGATTAAAATTGTTATACGAAATTTCATAAATTTCTTTGTCATAAAATTTCATTACAAACACTGATGGTTGTTAGCTTTTTAATGATATTATCCAAAGGTACATCAGCTGGCAAACCATTAGACAGGAAAGGCTTAGGAGCCTATTTAAAGGGAATGATTGTGGAGGGGAGTTTAGTCAAACTTTGGCAGCGAGGCAGCGAATATAATTGTGCTAAATCAAAGACGGCGCTGTCCGCGGAGCCATTTAGTGTATGTGCACTATTTCATATGTGAAAACTTTAGTCCCTGGCTACCATGTCAGAAGCTGCTATTAAAAATAAATTTCGCCTACCACGACAGCAAATTCAGCAGCTCTCAGATCTTGTTGGATCAACTTTGTCGAGACAAACTGGACGGAGCTCAGCTACTAAAATCAGCTGCAGCGGCTCTTCTCTTTCTTTATTTTTTCTCCGCCATATAGTAGCAGCTGATTATATGTTTTGCGTGTTGCGTTTTTATTGACTAGGCCATCTAATAATATAAATTAGTTATTTACACAATAATGTGATGCAGCTGCTGCATGGTAAATCATCCCTGGTTGTGGATTAAATCAAGACACTATGGAAAATATATTGTAATAATTTAAATGACGCGTGATGCTCATGATGCGTTTGAGCATGAGATTGCTGGTTCGTGCACTCATTTCAGAATTATGTAAAATTTAGGTGCAATTTTGTATGATAAATGAAAGTTCAACTATTTCTGAAGTGTTTCTTTTATAAAGAACATAATTTTTTCGCATAACACAGTGAAACAGCCCCTGCATAGAGTAAATAATCGATTCTTGAGCCATCGATAGAAGCCAATTCAGCACCGCCGCCACGAACAGCACCCGCTTACGTCGCACTTAAGAAGGTATACCTTAAGCAACCTCCTAAGGTATAGTTCGGGGGAACACACCTAGAAATGGTATACCTTCAGTTAAGTTATACCTTTAGAGTCTTCGTAGCGCGCTAAGAGACAACGTTATCGGGAAATGCAGCCCAGAGTGTCTAAAATACTTACAATAAAACTTTTGTCTGTTTAACAGCCTATTTAAAACGTGTTTAACCACTGATCTATATAGAGAACATTGTCATTTATATAGATCTGTGGTTTTAAAACATTGTTTCACACAAACTGTTAACATCAGATCTGAAATTAAATACATTTCAGTGGGATCTTTCAGAAGCATTTGCAGAGCAGTAGGTGCTACGCACAGCCAGGAACAACACAAGATTTGATGAACTTTCTCACATATCACCATTCTTCTTGTTTAAGAATAATAGCATATCCTATTTTCTCCTTTTTATCTTACTACCTATAAGCTTCTAATCACCCAATATATGTCATTTGTTAATGCATTTATCTGTATACAGAATTAGTTGTTCTTGCTGTTTAGATTTAATAAATGCTTTTTTTACCCTAGGGAGAAAGTTGATAGTGTTTTTATCTCAGAATATCAAGGAAAATGTGATTCCTTATGCCAGCTTAAAGGTATATAGTTCACCCAAAAATGAAAATGTGATGTTTATCTGCTTACCCCCAGTGCATCCAAGATGTAGGTGTCTTTGTTTCTTCAGTAGAACACAAATAAATATTTTTCTGTGACGATCCGAACAGTATTTATGTTTTAGTTTTTTTGTTTTTTACCCCATATCCAAACGAATCCCATTCGCTATTACTTCTGTCTGGTAAGGTCAAACTGGCACGATATATTAGTGCCTGCACGGATTGACCGAATGAGGTCTCTACTAGGGGTGACCCCTAATAGTCGAAGATTCGATGCATCGATATGCAGGACCGGATTCGACCACTGATCTCATGATCGAATCTTCGCGGGTGTTATGAAACGAGGATCATACCATTTTGATACCACATGATCTAACACTAAATCCGAAGTAATATATGAAGCCTTTAGCTCAACTTTTGGCATGGTGCTGCCAAAACCAAGGTCAATGATATGATTCCCAAGGAAACAATACATGTCTGTCAAATGCCTAAATGTAAAAATGAAGTGTGATGCTCCTTCCTATTTCCTTACCGAGGAAAGCAGATGGTGACACGGTGCCGTTGCTACGAGAGACCATGACACTGATGCCAGTCTCCACAAACGGAACAGAGAACTCCACAACCTCTGACCTCTCTTCATTAATAGTCAGGGAGCCGATCGCCATGTCGGCCCGCTTGGACACCACCTGGTGGGGAAAGAGGCTAATAACATTACGAACAGAGAAAGTGGATTAAAAAAGTGAAAAGGTTTGTCAAGATAGTAACTACTAACTTTTATTATTTTATTGTTGCATATTTTGGACATTTAACAAAGTTAAATTATATGTTTAGAATTTATATTCAAGAACATTAGCTTGTATATTTAGCCTTGTGCTTCATCTGTGCCACAATTCAAGAAAACAAAACCTTCTGCACCTGAATTCAGTGAACTTTGTGATAGTAAAATCAGGGTTGACAAAAAGTCAAGAGATAAAATGAGGGCCTGACCTCCCCGACCATTCCATTCCACTCTCCATCTATGTTCTTTCCATGCCTGCCATTGGTCACCAGATAGAGGTCATAGGTGAAGCCCACTATTTTAGCCAGGCGCTTGAGAACATCAATACAGAAGCCTTTGCAGCAGTGCTTCATGGATTGAATGCCCTCAACAACCATGCTGTAATTGAAAAGAAGAAGGAGAGAAAGACATAGAAAAGGGAAAAGAAACAGAAAGGGGACAGTGACAAAAGAAATAAATAATGTAGAGAAACCAAGCAAAAGAAACTAAATGAACATCCCTGCTTAGAATTCAGTGCTTTGTCACCTAAGGGAAACACTAATAAACTGGAGTCTATAAGCACAAAGCATAAGGTTATTAAGGTTTAAAAATCAGCACTACTGCATAGAAACTGAAGTTGTGATCAAAAAGATTTTTTTTTTAATCTAAATATTGTATTCCATATTTCACCCAAAAATACAATTACAAATTTTTAAACATTTTTATTTGAAGCCTATTTTTAAGAATTTTTATTTTTAGACTTTATTGCACATTAAGCATATTTCCCCAATATGTCATTAGCGTAACCCAGATATCTTGCTTTTGAGTATTTAGTAATTCTCATTAAGAATCAAATTAGATTCACCATTGCAATGTACACTATATTGCAAAAGCCCTCCAAATCACTGAATCCAGGTTTTCCAATCACTTCCATGGCCACATGTATATGAAATCAAGCACCTAGGCATGCCGACTGCTTATATAAACATTTGTGAAAGAATGGGTCGCTCTCAGGAGCTCAGTGAACTCAAGCGTGGTACCGTGATAGGTTGCCACCTGTGCAATAAATCCATTCACGAAATTTCCTCAGTACTAAATATTCCACGGTCGGCTGTTAACTCTATAACAAAGTGGAAGCAATTGGGTACAACAGCAACTCAGCCATGAAGTGGTAGGGCATGTACAATCAAAAAGCGGGGTCAGTGTGTGCTGAGGTGCAGTGCGCAGAAGTTGCCAACTATATATCAATAGCTACAGAACTCCAGACTTTGTGTGGCCTTCAGATTAGCTCAAGAACAGTGTCTAGAGAGCTCCATGGAATGGGTTTCCATTGCCGAGCGGCTGTATCCAAGCCTTACATCCCCAAGTGCAGTGCAGTGCAATGCAATGCGTCAGATGCAGTGGTGTAAAGCTGGACTCAGCAGTGGAGGCGTGTTCTTTGCTCTGACCAATCATGCTTCTCTATCTGGCAATCCGATGGACGAGTTTGGGTTTGGCAGTTACCAGGAGAACGGTACTTGCCTGACTGCATTTTGCCAAGTGTAATGTTTGGTGGAGGGGGAATTATGGTGTGGGGTCTTTTTTCAGGGGTTGAGCCCCTTAGTTCCAACATGACTGCACACCAGTGCACAAAGCAAGGTCCATAAAGACATGGATGAGCGAGTTTGGAGTGAAGGAACTTGACTGGTCTGCACAGAGTCTTGACTTCAACCTAATAGAACACCTTTGAGATGAATCAGAGCGGACACTGAATGGTCACATATTCCCACTCCTAAATAAACACACTCCTAAACCTCGTGGAAAGCCTTCCTAGAAGAGTTGAAGCTGTTATAGCGGAAAACTGTGGGATTACTCCATATTAAACATATATAATATATGTCTTTATATGTAATATATGTACTTTGGTATATATATATATCAAAGTAACATCCTCATAGATGGCAGGACCCAAGGTTTCCCAGCAGAACATTGGCCAAAGCATGACACTGCCTCTGCCGGCTTGCCTACTTCTCAAAGTGCATCCTGGTGCCAAGTGTTCTCCAGGTAAGTGACACACATGCAACCGGCCAGCCACAAGGTAAAATAAAACATAATTCATCAGACCAGACCACCTTCTTTCATTGCTCCGTGGTCCAGTTCTGATGATGCCGCTGTTGGCACCCCACAAAAACTGCAGTTTTTAAGATGCTCTGACCCTAGCCATCACAATTTGGTCCTTGTCAAACTCGCTCAAATCCACATCAACTGTCACTTCTAACACATCAACTTTGAGGACAAAATGTTCACTTGCTGCCTAGTATATCCCACCCACTGACAGGTGCCGTGATGAAGAGATTTCACTTCACCTGATCAATGTATATATAGCAAAAATGAGAACAAGACTTTTTTTGCATGCCGGTAATGAGAATATTGGGGTAAATATGCTTAATTATAATAAAAGTGTCTAAAAAATAATAGAGTGTAATTTTTTTTTTTTTAAGTGTAAAAAATAGTAGAATACATAATAGTGTGTAATAAAAAAATCTTAAGGTTCTTAAACAAGGCTTAATTTCCTTCATGCAAAATTTAGCTGGTTAAACAAAATCATAATATAATTCATTAAAATATAATTCCCATTATCGTTCTTAATTTTGAGGTGAAATATGATCTGGGCATGTTTTTGACAGCTTGTGTGATTCACCCAGGCGCTGTATGCCAGACCAGGAAGAATTTGGAGAAATTTAAGGTAAATGAAGTGAAGTGCTCTAACACAGAACAATCATTGATCAACCTCTTCCATTTCGACGTGCATTTCTAATTTATTTAAATTCCATCAGTGCTAGTGACATTACAGGGAATTAATGCCCCTGGGGTAATGTGAATGTAATTTGCAACATCTGCATATTCACTGCCACATTTGCTAGAGTGATAACCCCAAAGGTTGAACATTTCTATTCTAAAAAACCACAGACTGAACCTTGACCTGTTGTTGAGTGGCAGACGGCACGGAACAGAGTCTCTGATGCAGGAACCTGTTCCAGGATCAGCAGGCTCTACGATGACGAATGGCCTCTCTTCCAAAGTAACCACACGCAAGTGTTGGGAATCATCCAGAGGTTTGAGGAAGGGGCCGTACCGTGACCAGGGTGGGTAACGCAGACGCAGGACTCCATTCTCCCACCAGCCTACCTACAACAACAGTAAAGACTCCATTAAAATGATAAACACGTTTAGACTTCAGACAGATGCAAAATGCTTCATAATGGTGCTTTGATGAAGTTAAATTGATGTTGACAGGGCCTGTCTATGTTTTCTATCTGACATTCTTTACATCGTCAGTGGATATAGCCCCGACTTTATTAAGTAAGATACTTGAAGCTACGAGACATATAAAATGTCTGTCTTCCTAGTGACAGCTATTTCAACAAGACACGTAAACCCAAACCTTTGAAAGCTACTGCAGTATGACACCTTTGTAAGTTCACATGATTCCCAATCTCAAGTGTTAACCATCTCCCAGTGAACATGGCAATTAAATGTAAAAAAAAAAAAAAAAAACACTTTTGTTCTAGCTTAACAATGAATGATTTACGGTTTCTGCAGCTCCTTTGGCAGTTCTGAAACAAGCCATTTCAAACTGTCAAAATGAATAACCAATACCAAAAACGTTCCTGCAAAAATCTATTATTTTCCATGGTTTATTGACTTTTGCCAGGAAAATACTGCATGTGCAATCATTTGCAATTGCCACTCAATTGCATTCAAGTACACTGCCCTGTAAACAAATTCCCTTTTGAGAGTAATTTTAAATAACAGACAAGTTATTGGAAAAACAGGAACATTGTGAATTATACAGTAAAACATTAATAAGAATATAAAAGCATTATCTATGCACTGCAGAATAGCCATTTTTATTTAAAAAAAATCCTGAATTTAAAGTCTTTAATAGGGGAGGGAGAGATTACCATCTCAGTGTACAAATGGTTGATAATTTTGCTGCATGATATGTAGAAGTATATATATACACTGTAAAAAAATATTTAAATAATTATTTACCTGGTTGCCTTAAAATTTTGAGTTCATTGAAATAAAAAAATTGAGTTAAAACAATGAACATTTTTGAGAAACAAAAACCTTTTTTTACAATATATTATTAAAAGATTTTGTAAGCATATTGGGTAATTGTGTGTTTTATTTGTAAAGACGCAGTGAACATGCCAAATAGTGCTATTTTCATGATTTATCAATTTTTTTATGTGGTTCAGATACAATAATATTTTGAGTTTCTATTTATTAAACCAATTTCCTTAATTGTATCAACTCAATTTTTTCTTCAATAAACTCAAAATTTGAAGGCAACAAGGGTTACTTACTTTTTTAAGTTAAACCAACATTTTTTTTAACTAAAAGTACTGAATATGGAAATTATTGGTCAGTACTGTCAAAGTATCGAAGAACACGAAATTCACATTCTGTTTCAATGCTTTAAAAATGTCAATTCCAATGAGAAAAAAAGCACCAAAGTGACCTTGACTTACTTGATTTGATTTTCTTTGCACAAAATTTCATGTGAATGTGCATATATGTATTCTTTGATGTACTTTAGTCCCTTTCCATAAGCAACACATGGTTCATTTCAAATGCATTCTTCCCATTTTAATTATATTGCATTTAAATGGCAAGGCAAAATGTGAACTCGCTTGGGAGCTGCATTTAAAACAGTTCAGTGATAACCATGAATATCTAAGCACATTTAAGCATACTAATGGCTCCACCCCTACCTCCTCCCAGCCTCTTCCTGCAGTGTAGGAGATAACATCCAGGAGCGGATTTGCCAGATAACCGTCATTATTAAAGGAATAGTCCCGTCCAGATAGAGTTATGTTGCTGAAGAACCTGCAGGAGGAGAAGGGGCGAAAAAGAGAAGGGTGATAAAGGAGGAGTCTGAGTGAAAGTGATAAAGAGAGATAGAGAGAGAGAGAGAGAGAGAGGGAGAGAGAGAGAGAGAGAGAGAGAGAGAGAGAGAGAGAGAGAGAGAGAGAGAGAGAGAGAGAGAGAGAGAGAGAGAGAGAGAGAGAGAGAGAGAGAGAGAGAGAGCAGCAATAGATAAAGAGTGATAGATGGGAGTTCCATTAGTCACCTCTCCACTTGGGGTGGTGTGTGTGATTTGTGCTGAATGCTTAAGGGACTCTAAAGTAAACCTGCTCCGCTGAACATTAAACAGAAATGACAACGCTGAATCTCAATGAACATAAAGAAATTGATTTACAGAATGATGAAAAACTGAAGGTATAACTGATTAACCAAATGAATGAATCAATAAATGAATACAGCATAAAATAGAAAAACATAATGAAAGTAAAGCTGAATGAATGAACAAAAAGAACTGGTAAAATTGAGTGAATTGACAAAAAAGGATGAATGGCTGGACTAGTGAATGCTTATGAATGGATAAAAAAAATGTATACACACAGTGTTGGATAAAGTAATGCATTACAGTCTAACGTTACTCCCTACAAAAAGTAACTAATTGCATTACTTAGTTTTGCATTACTTTTTCTCACCTGGGCTGTGACTTGTTTGGTTGTTTTTTAATAATAATAAGAACAAAGATTTGACAAAATGTAAAGACCACAGACTGTAAAAAAAAAAAAAAAAAAATTGACTGTGTCCGTGACGTCACCCATAGGATTCTGAAGAGCAGTTTTGAAGCGTAGAGTAGAGACGAGCTAGCTGTTGCCATCTTGTCAGCGTGTCATCGAGCATCACGCCCGGTTAACTGACAATGGGCAAAGAGGCGGGACGTGGGCGGGAACGGAAACAAGATTTCAATCAGACAACATTATTTTTCTCACCCCATTGGCAGATAATTATTGCCAATTTTTGTTTTGTTTTAAGCAAAAACGAATTTAATTTTGATTTGATTTTAAACAAAACAAGAAAACATATCTTATGTAGTTTTACTTATATAGTGAATGCATCTTTATTTAAGAATTGTTAAATATTTAGACTAGAAACAAGCAAAATTACTGAGTAAGAAGAGCATTTGCAGTGTTTAAAAAATGAACTCATATATTTTGTTGTGAATTTATAGGTAATGCATCACGTTAATCATTACTTGAAAAAAGTCTGTTTGTGTGTGTGTGTGTGTGTGTGTGTGTGTGTGTGTGTGTGTGTGTGTGTGTGTGTGTGTGTGTGTGTGTGTGAGTGTGTGTGTGTGTGTGTGTGTGTAATGAATAAAACAATAAAAATAAATGAGGACAATATTGGAAGAAAGGGTGGATGGATTCATGCATACTTAAATATAGGGCACTAATGCACAATATTAATATAGTTAGTTAGTTAATTTATTTAACAGGGACCATACACAACACAAATGTTGTGCCAGAGTTAGCTAAATAGCTCATTTGCATCTGTAGTCCCTGGGCAGGATGATGTTAAATAAAATGACAGCATTCTATTACAATCCAAGAGAAAAAATAAACAAACAACATCATATCATAATATCACAAATATTAAATCACAGAAGAAAGAAAAAAAAAATTATGATCACAATTGATTTTGCTTAAAGCATAATTTAAGTTCCGTTTTAAACAAATACTAAATGATGAGCACTCTTTAATATGAACAGGCAATGAACTCCATCTTTCTGCTGCCCTGTATAAAAACACTGCACTGTAAAACATTTTTAAAAAATAAGATGCCTGGTTGCCTTAAAATTTTGAGTTCATTGGATTTTTTTTTTTAGTTAATACAATGAACATTTTTGAGAATTGACAACCTTTATTCAAATATTATTAATGATTTTGTAAGCATATTGGGTAATTGTGTGTGTTTTACTTGTGGTGACGCAGTGAAACATGGCAAATAGTGCTATTTTCATGATTTATCAATTTTTTTATGTGGTTCATATACAATAATATTTTGAGCTTGTATTTATTAAACAAATTTCCTTCATTGTATCAACTAAAAATTTTAATTTCAATAAACAATTTTTTAAGGCAACCCGGTTACTTGCTTTTTAAGTTAAACCAAAAATAATGTACAGTGTGATTGTTCAAAGACAATCTTTTTTTTTTCTATTAATTTTTTTTTAAATCTAAAACTTCAGTTCGTTTAAAGTGAGTGTATAATTACTTCAATGCTGTTACACTTGTTTGATACCAGCTTGTAGCACAATAAGGTAAATGCGGAAAAATCATTGTGCATAAAAAAGTTTAGCAGCAGCCACAGGTAACTGATGCTTAATATTCATAAAAATCATTAAGCTTGTTCTAACACATCTAGAAACCCGTCTTATATGTTTCTTAAAATTTAAGTTTGAATCTATTATCATACCCAGGTATTTAAAATGCTTAACAATATTGCTTCACCTTTAATTAAAATATCTGGTTTATGCTTATTTCTTTTGATAGAGAAATACATTGACATAATTTTACTCACATTAAGAGTAAGACGAGTGATTTAACCAATCTGAGATTTTGTTCAGTGCAGTAGTCAGTTGGATAGCAGCTTGTTCTTTTGTTTTAGCATAGGTATAAATTACTGTATCCAGTGGCATAGCACCAAATTTTGGACCCTGGGTACAAACCATCTTGCTGGGCCCCCGTACCTTGTATGTTTATGTATAGAAAACGGACTTCCCTGCCTCGGGCCCTGGTTACTCAGTACCCTTTATCCCCCCAGTCCCACGCCCCTGACTGTATCATCTGCGCACATCTGGAACTGGACCTCTGGACACACCGTAGGCAGATCATTAATATATTAACTAAACAAAACTGGCCTAAGAATAGATCCCTGTGGGACTCCAATAGTGCAGCCAGGGAAGGATAAGCATATAGCGTTAATTCTTGTACATTGTTTCCTTACATTTAGAAATGATTCCATCCATGTTATTGTATTAATAGAAAAATTAAACATTGGCAATTTAGATAAAAGTACATTATGATTGATGGTTTCAAAAGCCTTAAATTTCATTTTTGGGTGAACTAACCCTTTATGTCATTAATGACTCACCTTAATGTTGTTCCACACCCGTAAGACCTCCGTTCATCTTCAGAACACAGTTAAAGATATTTTATATTTTAGTTCCAGAGCATTTGCAGTCTATGCACACTATACTGTCCATGTCCAGAAAGCTAATAACAATATCATCAAAGTATGTGACATCAGTTTGTTAATTGGAATCTCTTGAAGCATCGAAAATACATTTTGGTCCAAAAATAACAAAAACTACGACTTTATTCAGCATTGTCTTCACCGTGTTTCTCCAAAAAGATTCAAACGGTCATGAATCAGTGAATCGATCAATGATTTGGGTCACCAATGTCACGTAATTTCAGCAGTTCGAATCGCGTCAAACTGCCAAAAAGTCATAGTTTTTGATATTTTTGGACCAAAATGTATTTTCGATGCTTCATGAGATTCTAATCAACCAACTGATGTCACATATGGACTACTTTGATGATGTTTTTATTCCCTTTCTGGACATGGACAGTATAGTGTGCATAGACTGTATATGCTCTGGGACTAAAATATAAAATATCTTAAACTGTGTTCTGAAGATGAACGGAGGTCTTACGGGTGAAGAACGACATTAGGGTGAGCCATTAATGACATAAATTTCATTTTTGTGTGAACTACCCCCTTAAATCAAGGAAGACAGCACCAACAACACCTCCTCTGTCAATGGATTTAATTTGTTCAACAAAGTAACAGTTTGCTGTCTCTGTAGAATGACGTGCCCTTAATCCAAACTGCATTTGATGTAGTGGAAAAGAACCAAGATTTAAATATTTAATATATTTAAAAATTGAACAGAAATTTCCATATTTTATTTTTACAAGTGTTTTACCTGTATTTTGAATTTCGCACTTAATTGCGTTGTGTGTTAAAGTTAACATAAATCTCTGTAAAATTACTGGATAATATCCGTGTAATGAGCTGGCAGTACTTTTTCTGTTATTTTATGGATTTTTTTACAGTGTGGATGAAGGAAAATGAAGGCAACTGAAGGATCAACTTCATGAAAGTATTTATGAAAGAATGAATAAATAGAGAGGAAAATGATGAATGGACGGATAAAATATGAAGGAGAGCAAAATGAATCAACTTCATGAATAAATGAGCAAATACGGGGAAAAAAGCTGATAAAAATGAATCAAATAATGAATGAAATGGTGAACGGATGAATGGAGAGGAAAAACTGGATGAGTAACTAAGAACAGATTCATGAAATAAAATGATGGAACAAGAATGAATGAAAACGAGAATAAACGCATGAAAATCGTATTTATGGAGGCAAAATTGTAATGGGTAGATGGATGAATGAAACAAAAACATGGGTAACAAAGGATAAACTTCAGAGAGGAATGAATCAATTAATCTTAAAAAGAGGAACTCGGTGGATGAATGACATGCCCTAAAGCGCTGAAGCCACAGCTCCGACTGCACTTTTATCACACTTCCAGATCGGCGGCAGGACACGGCAGTCATCTCGCCAGTGGCTTGTTTTCAATATTCAGTGTTTGGAGCTCTTAGGATGCTGCTGAGATGCTCTTGTTAGTCGCCATGACAACTAGGAGCATGAGAGTAGCAGAGAAACTCTGGAACAGAGGGACGCGAAACGCGAATATCGCAAACAGAGTATCTTTCTCCCCTCCGCATGTGTAAACTGCATTTTGTCAGCAGTTTTGGTTTTACTGATGCGGTAATGGCCAGAGAAAAATACTCTTTCAACCAGCTCGTTTTTCATTTTTTTTTATTTTTGCCCGTCATTGCACGGGACGCTCGGCGTGGTTTTATGAGACGTCTCATAACTCTTTCCACTTCTGTCTTTGGGAGAAATTGCATTTGATATCTAATCCATAATTTACGACAGGCTTCTATATAAGAGATTATGTTCATTTCAAAGCGTCGGTCGAAATGACGGCTACGGGCCCGCTTCTGGTTTAATGCCCCATTTAATAGAATGTGAGCGCTATTGCTTAGCCAAACTTCATTCATCCGTCTTGAAATGGCACACTGAACACTTTTAGGAATACGGAATGAAGATTATGAATGACACTGCTCATTTTTCATGGCACATTTTTTTTCATGCACACTCAGATCTGGCACAAGGGAATTATAATTGAGTTTACAAATCACTCTCAAACTTCTTCGATCCGTCACACACGATATCTGCTCCGGATCGGCAATTAAAGAAAACGTCCGATCCGGTGTAATGCATTTATCTCGCACTCATTTCGAGAGTGCAGCGGAGAGCGTGACAATCTTAACAACCTCGAGTCTGCGATGCCAGCACTCGCACTTTCCTCGTTCCCTCGCTCTAGACCCCTGCAAGGTTGTCATAGCGACACTGCCATTGACATTACATGTGTTCCGCTAATGCCTTACATTGTGGGGTGAACAAACAACCTAAAGCACAGCACGTAGCGGAATACGGATGTCACTTGTGTCATCACAATGAAGACGAGAAAGAGAGAGGCAGGAAAAAGGGAGCGTGAGCCTGACACAAAATGGAAACGTAGCAGTGATGTACTGTCACACAGAATGTGAAATGAAAAAGCCTGGAGACACAAGGAAGAGGAAGCAGGGGGAAACGTGTGAGGCGCGCACACACACACACACAAACACACTAGGACAGGATAAGGAGAAATGTTGAATGTTTAAACATCACAGGGGTGTTTAAACTTCAGAAACATTTGAGGGGTTTTAATGTGTCCATTAAAGCGGCATTAGTATGGTGATGAGCAGAGCCCTGCCCTCTACAGCTGTGTGTGTGTGTGTGTGTGTGTGTGTGTGTGTGTGTGTGTGTGTGTGTGTGTGTGTGTGTGTGTGTGTGTGTGTGTGTGTGTGTGTGTGTGTGTGTGTGTGTGTGTGTGTGTGTGTGTCTCAAAGCAGATTTAATATGGCTGTGTACACTAGCAATATGGTTACCATATGAGTGAAAGTCATAAAAGTCATGGGTGGGTTCAAAAGTTAATTTTGAAAAGACCAAAAATGCTGTCTATGAAGGACTGTTCAAGCTCACCTGTGATGCCTAAAAATGCTTACTAGGCACATTTCACATGCCTATGATGCCCAAAAATGGCCTTTAGTGCTATTTAGGGTTATCTATGCAGGAATGTTCTAAAGGGCCATTCACACAAAACGCATTTTGCAAATGAGATGCAAGGCAGTGGAATAGAAAAAAGGCAAGGTGTAGAGAACGTCTTTTAACTTCTTTCCTTGCTGCAAAAAGATGACCTGAGTGCAATGGTCAGTCATGTCCATCTGGTGCATTTTTTATACAGGAAAATAATGAACGTCTATGAATGTTCGAACCACCTATGCTTCCCAAAAATGCTGCTTGTTGAAAAAGTCTGGATCTAAATGCCAAAAAATGATCTATGCAGGAATGTTTGAAAGAACACATGATGGAACACTTTCACGTGCCAAATTCTTAAAAATGCTGTTTAGGAAGATTGAACGTAAAATGTTGCCTATGGACATTCAATATGACAAAAATGTGGTTTGGAGTAAGTGTCTAGGAAGGATTCTACAAACACATTAGTTTGAAATCACCCATTATGTAAACCCATGATGTCAATCTGCAGGACCGTTCTAATGATGCCCAAAACTGCTATGAACGTTTGACACACATGCTTTTACAAAAAGATTTGTATACTTCCTGAGTTTAAATTTCAAGTATATTTTAAAGTATTTTTTATGTAGTAAGTATACTAATATCAGTGTATTAGAAGTATACTTGTGTACTGTTTTAATACTACTTGGGCTAAATCGGCCCACTTTTAGTATATAAAAGTAAACTTTAGTATACTTAAGTGTAACAGTAATACACTTTGTACTGCAACTACATTTTACTAGACAGAAACTTGTAACGCATTTTTTAGTTTATGAAATTACACAGAGGTATACTAGTAGTTTAATAGTTTAATACTCCAAGTGTACTTGTAAGTTTTCTTTAAATAAACTTATAGTTTACTGTTTATATATTATTTTGCAATTCAAAGGGTTAGTTAAGGGTTAGAAAATTCACACAAATGAAAATTCTGTCATTAAATACTCATCCTCATGCCATTCCTCCATTGGCTACAATGTAATTTCCTCTCTCAGGACCCATAAAAGGCACTAAAAACGTTGTTACAAAGCCCATCTCACTACAGTGGCTCTACAATCATTTTATGAAGTGACGAGAATAGTTTTTGTGTGCAAAAAAAAAAAAAAAACTAAAACTAAATAACGACTTATTTAGCAAAGGCCCATTTCAAAACATTGCTTTGTAAAGCTTCAAACCGTTTGAATCGTTATTCCGAAGATGAACAGAGGTCTTACGGGTGTTGAATGGCATGAGGGTGAGAAATTAATGATTGAATTTTCATTTTTGGGTGAACTAACCCTTTAAGTATTCTATGGTCCTATTTAAGCATTCATACTTTATACTTTAAATATACCTTTAACTGTTCTTTAACTCTTTCCATTTTAAAAACATTTTATTATAGCTTCATGCATCTTTTTTATCAACACTTGAATGTGGGTAAGTATCATTAAAACAAGAAACATTTTAAATAAAAAGCTGAGAAAATCACATTTGTCTGGATGGGATTCAGAACGATGATCAATAGACAGATGGACTAGGTCGAGTCCATCAACACCCCCAAAGCTTCACGGTCATTAACCCTTTCTGGGTAGACATTTCATTCAATAACATTAGCCAGTTTTTAACTTATATACTGTTTGATGATCACGTTATTTTACATTTGCATAAGGAATCGTCTAACACTTGTTTCTGCTTCTTCTTCCCCTGTGTTTTGATCCAGAGATTCTGTACTATTTTAGATGATGTGTAATAGTGCCCCCTACCATATAACACTGAAATGGTGGATAGACAGAAAATGGAGAGTAAAGTATAAAAAGTTAATAAAGTAAATTACTATATACACTACCAGTGGACTAGCTTACACACACAAAAATCAGATTCTCAGAATTTGGAACGAATCTGTTTTCTTTATAAATCAATATTTATAAACAATGTAAGTTTATATGACAGTATGAAAAACTGTGTAAAAGTATTTAATAGGCTACTCAATCAAAAGTAAACACAACTACAAGCCGAGTATACTTAGAATACTTCATTATACATCTTGATAAAAAGACTGAGTACGACAAAGTATACTTTCTTATTTCTATTTGAAAAGAAGTCTACAAATAACACACTTTGAATAAACTTTTCGTAAGGATATGCTGCCCAAAAATGGTGCTGGTTAAAATGGACAAGGTTAGACCCTTCAAACATATCTATGCTGCCCAACAGTATTCAATGTATGAATGTTTGAAAACATTTGGGTAACGCTTTAGATTTCAGCCTGGAAAGTACTGAGTAAGTAAAGCAAACTTAAAGCATCACTTTCGGAAATTATAGTTACAGGGTCAGTATGTAATCTACAGGCTGTAAATTAAAGTGGTGTTTGTTCCCCTTTTGTTTCATGTAGTTTCAGGTTAAGTATGAATCTGCGGGCTGTAAATTAAATTGATGTTTGTTCCACTCGTTTCATGTAGTTACAGGGTAAGTATGAATCTGCGGGCTGTAAATTAAATTGATGTTTGTTCCCCTCGTTTCATGTAGTTACAGGGTAAGTATGAATCTGCGGGCTGTAAATTAAATTGATGTTTGTTCCCCTCGTTTCATGTAGTTACAGGGTAAGTATGAATCTGCGGGCTGTAAATTAGAGTAGTGTTTGTTCCCCTCTTGTTTAATGTTGTTACAAGGTAAGTGCAATAAAAAAGCACGTCAAAATCGGATATCACTTGGAAACATTTATGTGAAAAACAACTTAATTCAAAACAGAATTACAACACTTTTTATTTTTATTTTTTAACATTTTTTTTTAATTTCAAATAAAAACATCCTGACAGAAAAAGGAATGTTTTGTCCCTTTTTGTACCTTAACAAACATACTTACCCTGTAACTACATGGATAATTACCCCTTAATTAAAAAAAAATTATGACAGTATAAATAATTTGTTAATTTTGCTGATAGTTACCCCTTTATTTCCCAAATATTACATATTGTTCCCTTATACCTACATGTACTTACATTATAGTTACACTATAATTACCAAAAGTTTTGCAGTAAATCAGCTTTAACTTACGCAGTACTTTCCGGGCTGTAATCTAAAGTGTTACCAACATTTGCATGTATATAATGCCTAAAAATGCTATTTAGGAAAGTTTGAATGTGCCTATGTTGACTAAAAATGCAATTTGAAGTAACTGTAGGATCCTTCAAAAGCCTACAATCCTTCAAATTAATCTATGATACCCAGAAAAGTTCTACATAGAAATGTTAAAACCCATCCATGATGCAATAAGGTTGCCCAAAAAAGGTTGTCTGTAAAAATGTTTAATGTATGATAATTATGTAATTTTTTTCTAAATATTTGAATGGCCAAAAATTAAGCCTATGCAGGAAAATTCTCACACATCAATAATTCACTAAAATGCAAAAAAAGTAGGTATGTTCCTATGTGCCTGTGATGTCCAAAAATCTGTCTTGATAAGCAGCTCACAAGGTTGAGACACAACCAGAGAGAGAGAGAGAGAGAGAGAGAGAGAGAGAGAGAGAGAGAGAGAGAGAGAGAGAGAGAGAGAGAGAGAGAGAGAGAGAGAGAGAGGGAGGGAGGAAGTTGGCAAAGTTGGCTGAAGACGTCAATACTGCTGCGACATCCTGCACAGACAGCATGAGTTAATAAGAGGAAGTGGGTGTAAGAGTGAGCGAATGAGCAATGGAGCAGACCTTGAGTGAATGAATGAGTGAGAGTAAGATTGAGTTTGAGTGTGTGTGGGTGAAGCCGGGTGGCTGCGAGATCAGTTCCTTTGGTGACAGTCGGTGATATTTCCCCCTGCACTCAGCGCACCATAACCAATTATCCTATTTACATGCAAAACGACACTGCATGCATGCCTCTTTAGAGCCGCCCGCAGGGGCAAGACGAGAGCGGAAAAATGAAGGGATGAGACAGTGGGGGCCAACAAAAGGGTGGGAGAGAGGAAAGAATGAGTGCGAGAAAGAGCGAAGAGTATGCGATAAAGAGATGGAATTAGAGTGGGGGGAAGTAATGTCGACATGATGAGACAGGAGAGTTATTATGAAAGGGCAGGGACTGAGAAACGCACGGGCATTAAAGTGTGGGAGGACGTGAAAAAGACAGGAAAAGAATGACAGAACAAGAATGAGAAGAGAAAAAAATGATTGTGAAAAAGTTCAAAAATTGATAAAGGGTGAATAACAGTAGGCAGGAGTGCATGTGAGCATTCATCAAATTCCATTAGTTTAGGCAGTAACAAAAAGTTAGCAGTAGGGGGCAACAGGTCTGTTGCAATATGCTTAATAATACAATGCCAGCGTTCTTGTCTCCTGCACCAGCCTCTAATGACTGATTTAGGAACAGCTTTTGGAACATGCCTCCATATTTAAACTGGAGTAACTGTAGATGGCCATACATGCGATGGTCAGAGACAAATTGAAATAATATTCAGTGACCGTGCCTGTAATCGGTGAACTTGTGCCATTGATTGGCCGCAGATCATGCTGAAATATAATGAGGCCAAAGAATCAAAGTGATTTCATTATTTCATCAACTCAAAATTGGACTTTAGATGAATCATAGTAATACTAGATGCTGTTATCCAACTGACCAACATACTAATCAATTTAACTTCACTAAAACATGACCACAAGCTCATGGTCGCTCCGTAGCTCAGAAATCCTGATCAATATCATATAATCAATATCAGACTACATGAATTTCACTATACATGTCATGAAACATTTTCAGGACATATTTCATTTGAAAATCAAAAGAAATAGAAATGATATTTTGCTAAAAGAAAATGCAGCACATTTGTTGTGATATTTCACTCATCAATTACTCACCCTAATGGCGTTCCGAACCTGTATGACTTGGTGTGTGTGTGCTTGCACAGGGCGTGTATGATGCGTCACGTGCAGTAGTGTGTAGAAGTACTTGTAGTCAGTGCATGTTGCATGTTGTGTGCTGCATGTTGCTTCTGCCTGTTACTCTCTGCTTTCAGCTACTGCCACCGGCTAGCCCCCCTAGTGGAGGTGAATAAGAGGAGCCGAGTGCGTGAGCCTCCTCCTGCCGGTACACAGCCTCTCTACCACCAAGACTCCTGCAGTGCCTCCACGTGGCCACACACGGATACTGGGTGCCGCGAGGCCCCAGGCTAATCTGCAGGGGATCTCGGAGCAGCAGTGGGCCCCAGAGGCATGACGTGCAGGCCCACCGGCGTGTGGATACGCCCTGGCGTCTGCCAACCACTGCCCCCAGCTAGGGGTCAAATAGCATGGGCAGATCGGGCTCATAGCCTTGGATGGCAACCTGTCTAAGAGAAGGTCACTCTGAAATAAAAATCGGGACTGTGAGGAGTTGCGCCCCACAGTCCACTATCAGCATAGTAAAGCCAAACATGGAGCACAAAGAAATCCCAAATCCTATACTTCCAGCGGCGGGAGTCCGTAGGAACAACGCGGCGGACGGTGGTGCTGGTCCTCCTCCTGGAGGATACCATGACAACGGGACCTTAAACTCTGGGATTGTCCCGGGGAGGGTCCTGTCCGACTACATCACCCCGTCCAATGCAATAATGCGCTGTCGGAAACCAGTTATTATGGGAACCTTTAACGCATGCACAGCGAGAGAAGAAGCGAGGTTGATAGAAATTGCACATTGTGCAGAGGAACAGGGAGTGGAGATCCTGGGGGTCCAAGAACATAGGAGAGTGCACACTAATGACCTAATACTGTACCGCAGAGTGGAGAGATGCACGTTTATTTCCACATCAGCATGGAGGAACGATGCGCAAGCCGCAACAGGCGGTGTAGGGTTAATGCTGGGCCCACGGGCACGTAAGGCTCTTCGTCGGGTTTACAACCACACCGACAGGATCATGTGTGCAGAATTCTCGGGTAACCCAATAACAACAGTCATAGTCGTGTACTCACCCACCAACGTGGCGCCATCTGACGAGGTGGAGAAGTTCTTTGAGGACCTTGTAAGAGCGGTCCGCGGTGTCCCAACGCACAACTTCCTGGCAATTCTTGGGGACTTCAATGCGAGGCTTGGACCAGAGGATGTACCCTTCCCCTACCACGACTCAACCAACCGCAATGGCACCTACCTCACTGCCCTCCTCACGGAGCACGAGTTACTGGCGGCAAATACCATCTTCCGGAAGAGAACAGGAAAGAGGTGGACCTTCCGGGACCGAGCCTCAGGAACGCTACGGCAGCTAGATTACATCCTAGTGAGGAAGAAGTGGAGGAACTCCATTATGAATGCTGAGCCATACAGCACTTTTAGTTCTGTGGGCTCAGACCACCGCGTGGTCTCAATGAGAGTTCGCCTGAGCCTCAGGGTTCCCAAACCAAGTTCCAAAATACGGTATAACTGGAAAGCTTTCTCAAGTGACCCTGGCCTTCTAACCAGATACACAGTGGAGGTGAGGAGACGATTCCAGCAGCTGGACAGGGGAGCGGAGGCAAGTGGCGAATACAGGAGATTCGTCTCAGTAAACAAGGAGGTGACTAGACTGTGCGTGCCTAAGATGGAGAAAGTCAGAACCTCCCTGCGATCAAAACATCCAGAGGTCATAGCAGCACGTGGGATGGTGGAGGAAGCCCGCCTCAACTTTGAGCGGGAACCAACTGCGGAGAGGCGCAGCGACCTGAACGAAGCCAAACAGTTTCTTTTCAGAACCTATGATGCCATCAAAGGGGAAGAACTGATGGAAAGAGTGCGGAGGGTGCAGGCGGCGCAAGGGGAACAGCAGTATGGGGAGGCCTGGAGGGTCATCAATGAAATGACGGGGCGGAAGAGGACGAAGGAGGGACAGGTGAAGGGAAACAGCCCGGAGGAGAGGGTGATGACCTGGTCAAGCCACTTCAAAAAGCTGCTGGGGGAAACACCAGACGTAGCTGAGGAAGAGGAAATCCCATCAGACCTCCCAAACCCAAACATAAACGATGGTCCCTTCACACTCTGTGAGCTCATCAGGGCAAAAGCCACAGTAAGAGTGGGGAAAAGTGCTGGTCCGGATGGCATACCGCCAGAGGTACTGAAGAACTGTGACTTTGATGACATCATTCTAGAGTTCTGCAACCTTGCTCTGCTGCACAATCGGCTGCCTGATATGTGGTCTCTATCAAACATCGTGCCAGTGCCCAAATCCGGAGACCTCTCGAAGCCAGACAACTACCGAGGCATCAGCCTGACCTGTAGCATTGCGAAAATCTACAACCGAATGATTCTGAACAGGGTCCGGCAAGCAATAGACCCTCACCTGAGAGTAAATCAGAACGGCTTTCGAGAAGGGCGAACTGCTACAGCCCAGATCTTGGCACTCAGGAGATTGATAGAGGAGGTGAGGAAGGACAACCTGACTGCAGTCCTATGTTTCATAGACTTCAAAAAGGCATTTGATTCAATTCACCGAGGTATAATGGTGAAGATCCTGAAGGCATACGGAATTCCTCCGAACCTTCTCCGGGCAATAGAGTCCATGTACTCAGGAACAAGGGCCAGGGTGGTGACACCAGATGGCAACAGCGAGGAGTTTGACATCATGGCTGGAGTCATGCAAGGGGACACACTAGCCCCCTTCCTCTTCATCATAGTCCTTGATTATGCGCTCAGGAAGGCAATCAGTGGGCGAGAGCAGGAACTAGGCTTCACGCTGACACCAAGGAAATCAAGTCGACACCCGGCAGTAGTCTTGACAGACCTTGACTATGCAGATGACATCAGTCTGCTCTCCGACAACATGGAACAAGCACAGGAACTACTACACAGGGTAGAGCTAGAGTGCATCAAGGTTGGCCTTAGGATAAATGCAAAGAAAACTGAGGTCATGACCTACAACGTTCCACCGGAACATCAACCTCTGATAACAGCAGAAGACGCTGTGCTGCAAGAAGTTGAGGACTTCAAATACCTGGGCGCATGGGTCAACTCAACTGAGCAAGATCTAAAAGTGAGGAAGGCACTTGCTTGGAGGGCCCTGAACGGCATGAACAGTGTATGGAACTCCAACCTTTCCCGCCAAATCAAGCTTAGCTTCTTCTACGCGACGGTAGAGTCTGTTCTCCTCTATGGCAGTGAATGCTGGACCCTGAATCCAACCTTAGAGAAGTCCCTGGACGGGTGCTACACCAGGATGTTGCGTGCAGTGCTTAACTTTAGCAAGAGTGAGCATGTAACCAATAAAATCCTGTATGAGGGAGTACCAAGAGTGAGCAATAAGATTGCTGTGAGGAGAATGAGACTTGCAGGACATTGCCGAAGGCATCGAGAACTGCCAGCCAGCAAGCTGGTGCTATGGGAACCAACACATGGCCATCGGTCAAGAGGACGTCCCACACTAACGTACGTGGACATACTCAAGAGGGATGCAGGAGCCCAGAGCACCAATGAACTGGCCAGATGCATGGAGAATCGGGATGACTGGAGGCAACGATGGAAGGCTCGTCTGAGGACGACCTAGAGAGAGATGACTTGATATTTTAAATACTGTTTTTGTCCAAACTAAAGCTAGTGGTGTCCAAAGGAACATTGTCTTTGCATTGTGACATTATTTTCATGACAATTTACCCCCAATTCTCATTACCGCAATGTGGCAAAAAACCTCTCTCTCATTATGAAACAAATAATGATATATTATTTAAATTGTAAGGTCATTTCATGAGAACCTAATTAGAATCATATTTGGAAAAAAAGGAGAATAACAAATACAGTTGAAATTAAAATCTTGATATATTGCTGTAATGAGAATGTGGAAGGAAAATATGCTTATTTATCATGAAAATAATGCTGCAGTGTCACAATCTTAATGGTCCTAAAAATAGGCAATAGGCAAAGTATTATTTTTTATTTTAAAACTGGAAAATGACACGGACATGTTCTTTGGAGACTCATCTCTCCGTTTTAGAAAATTAATTAGATGACAGCTCAGTGACTCGCATGAAGCTTGAATATGCGTTCATTAAAAACGCAGGTTGCAGTGATTTCAAAATAAGGAAGAAAACAATCAAATGAAAGAGAAATGATGGGGGGCCTGTATGCAAACACTTGTAAAGGATCTATAGATGTGATTCCGTGCTCAGCTCTAATGAACCGAGATCAATGGGAAAACCTTGAGTAAAATATAGCAGCAAATCCTTAAGTGTACAGGCTGTGCGTTGGCTGCCCTAAAGGAACAGATGTTGCAATACTTTGAGGTAGAGAAGCAAATCCCTTTTCAGGCGAAGAAATCAACTTTCAAATGTGGAAAACCTAATATGCAGATGTCACATCAAACACAACCTGATGATTGATAGTCGGGCTGGTAAAGTGGGCTTGAGAGAAGGCTCAAAATGGAAATGAACTGGCCAGGTCAGCTTACCTAACCTGATGGCATGTTTAAGTGATTGACTTTTAAAGGTGCTTAAAAGATTTATGATTCCCTCAGTTCATGCCTGAGTGACACAAACACTTCCGAGAGAGCTCCCCCCACCATAAAAGACAAGTCAACAGGGCTGTTTGAGGCCAGATTTTTTGGGGAGATTGAGTGATTTGTGAGAAGCATGACTGACAGGCAGCAAATCCCTGCAGTATGAGCTGTCAAACACAAATCAAATGCAGGTTAAGGCCTTGCGTGTGTGTGTGACTGAACACATGTGGCCTCACTGGGGTTACGAGTGAAAAGAGACCCAGGTAAAAGAGAACACAGTTTTGATTCAGTCATCACAGCCACTATAGTCTTTGAATTTTGCACCACAAGAGATGAAACAGGAACTCATTAGATTCTTTTTTGTTTTGCCGCTCTTGATGCATCCGGTTTAGGGCCATTTCCTCTAACAGTAGAAAGTCAATGTAGTGTTCATACATAATTAACAGCAGCTATGCACGGCTTGAAATAAAGCGTTTCAGTTTGTGTTAGGAGTCAGTGGGGAGATATATTACAACCAAAATGTAATAAATATTTATCATTTTACATGGAACGGTCTTAGACTGCAATAACTATTATTGCATTATTTCAAATGTAGCTGGATCACATACAGATCATGGAGGAAAAGAAAAGAAATAAAAGACTTGTTTGTGATTATCTAAGAACATCATACATGTTTTGTGGATACAAGTTTTAGCTTGGATGCCATTTTATATGCCAGTGTACTCTAAACATTGGCAGAATCTGCTTTTAGAGGATATTTGCATTTATTTACAGTCTTTCTTCATTTAAAAAATGGGAAGTAAATATTGATAACTCAACCTGCACTAGCTAGATTTTCAACTAATCAAATTCATATTAGAATGAGAAAATACCTCCAAATCTCAATTTGTCAAGTTATTACAAGGTCGTTAAAAGGTTCAGTTTAAAAGTTTGAGAACAGTGATATTTACATTATATAGTAATAAATAATTAAAGTGACAGGTAAGAGTGAATAACACAGATTATCTCTTCAAAACGGCACCTGTTATGGGATATATTATGCAGCAAGTGAAAATTTTGTCCTCAAAGTTGATGTGTTAGCAGCAGGAAAAATGGGCAAGCGTAAGGATTTGATCGTGTTTGACAAGGGCCAAATTGTGATGGCTAGACGACTGGGTCAGAGCATCTCCAAAACTGCAGCTCTTGTGGGCTGTTCCCGGTCTACAGTGGTCAGTATCTATTTAAAATTGGTCAAAGGAAGGAACAGTGGTGAACCAGTAACAGGGTCATGGGCAGCTAAGGCTCATTGATGCATGTGGGGAGCGAAGGCTGGCTTGTGTGGTCTGATCAAACAGATGAGCTAGCTCAAATTGCTCAAGAAGTTAATTCTGGTTCTGATAGAAAGGTGTAAGAATATACAGGGCATCACAGTTTGTTGTGTATGGGGCTGCATAGCCCCAGACCAGTCAGGGTGCCCATGCTGACCCCTGTCACGATCTAGTAAAAGGTAAGTCCTTGGGGAAACACGACCTGATCATCAGGTTCCTGAGGGGGGCGAGAAGGTTAAATCCACCTCGCCCTCCCTCTATACCCTCTTGGGACCTGTCTCTGGTGTTGACCGCACTGCAGAGACCTCCCTTTGAGCCTTTGCAGTCAGCGGAGTTGAAAATCCTGTCTCTAAAGATGGTACTCCTGACTGCATTGGCCTCCATCAAGAGCATAGGGCACCTGCAGGCATTTTCGCTCGACGAATCGTGACTGAAATTCGGGCCGGACAACTTTCACGTGATCCTGAGACCCCGGCCTGGATACGTGCCCAAGGTTCCCACCACTCCCTTCCGGGACCAGGTGTTGAGCCTGCAAGCGCTGCTTCG
Organism: Pseudorasbora parva; assembly: GCF_024679245.1. Lineage (NCBI taxonomy): Eukaryota > Metazoa > Chordata > Actinopteri > Cypriniformes > Gobionidae > Pseudorasbora > Pseudorasbora parva. Next base: position 32,372,679 of record NC_090190.1, on the reverse strand, counting down.
GAGGAGGCAGACCCAGCCTTGGCTTTTTTCTGTCCTGTCCGAGCCCTTCGGACTACGTGGACAGAACGCAAAGCTTTAGGACCTCAGAGCAGCTCTTCGTCTGTTACGGAGGCCAGCAGAAGGCAAAGGCTGTCTCCAAGCAGAGGATGGCCCATCGGATAGTGGATGCCATTGTCTTGGCATATGAATCCCAAGACGTGCCCTGCCCACTCGGGATTAAAGCCTACTCCACCAGGGGTGTAGCCTCGTCCTGGGCGCTGGCTCGTGGCGCCTCGCTGACAGATATTTGTAGAGCTGTGGGCTGGGCGACAACCAACACGTTCGCTAGATTCTATAGCCTACTTGTAGAGCCGGTATCTTCCCGTGTACTCACTTCCCAAAGTCGGTAGCACCGGAATGCCGTTCTAGTGTCGGCTTGCTGCGCCACTCCCTTCCTCATGGAACGGATACGTGCGCTTATATGCTCCAGTCCAGTTCCCGAGAATGGGGAACCCTGTCGAGTCCTCCGCAACCCGCGGCAGTCAGACGTGGCGCAGCGTCTGACGCCAGGTCTAACACTCGTATGCATTGGTGGAACTTGTGTTATGCTGGGTTCCATATGTTGTGACCCCCAAGGCGGTCCTATATGTGTATTTTCCACAGTATGGCGAGCCTGTGTCTTTCCCTCGGCAGAGCCTGCTCTACCATCTCAGTGCGGTGTTGTCCCCCGCCTAAGAGGGCCGGGGCAACCCCTGGGACTTCCGTATGTTGTACTGCCCATGGCCAGTCCATATGTGTACTCTCCACATAGTAACTCCCTCTGGGATAATGTCGCTTCCGCAGTGCCCCCCGGGGTCTGAATGGGTTTTGTGGAACGGCAGTGTGACTGCAGGAATTTCTCCACTTGTTCAGATGGGGTCCGAGGGACTCTGGCAGGGCGCTGGAAGTGGTAGTAACTGTGGCATTTTCCATAGGGATCACAATTCGTCGGTCCTTCCGACATACGTCAAAGTGACCGACTGAAAGGGAACGTCTCGGTTATGTATGGTAATCCTCGTTCCCTGAAGGAGGGAACGGAGACGTACGTCCCGTCGCCCCAGTTGCTGTACCGTCACTGCAGGCCGAGTCATTAGTGAAACGAGTCTTCGGCTCCTCAGTGAAAAACAACAGTGCGTGGCGATCGCTTCCGCTTTATACCCGCACTGCGGGCGCGGGGTGCGATATGGAAAGCACGCACGCCAATTTCCAACGTACATCTCCGTTCCCTCCTTCAGGGAACGAGGGTTACTATACATAACTGAGACGTTTTACTGTTTGTTTGGGCAATTATGGCTGTATGGCTGGGCAATTATTGTCAACATACAATATTCTATATATATATATCAAAAACGGTATTCTCTTTTGCCCCGAATAAAAACAACAACAACAACTATTTAGATAGAACTAAATTAAATACAAAATGTTTACGTTTACTGAACTGGTTGGGATGACCAAAATCTTATTTTGTGACTTATTTTTCAGCTATAGGTCTATTTAACAGTAGCAAGTCAAGAAATAAATGAAATATATAAACAATACTGCTTAGTCTTCACTTTTTAGATAAAGCTACACTGCTACACTATATGCTACACTGATGCTTAATAAATATATTAAAGTTATTAAGCCAAGCATGGGGTGGTTTTCTATTTTTCATTGTTGTTTGATTAACATTAATCACACAAAATATTAGGTTTGACTTAAGACCTGCACGGATCCAGTTACCTCAACTGTATACGTTCACTAAACATCCCCACATGTGTTTATCTCAATACTAGTCAGGACGTGAATTTTACATAATTTTGACCACGCAGGGTGCACTTCAGGCCAGAGTCCGGCAGCGCAAGCATGTCCTGCACTGCGCTTCTATTTCTCTCATGTGCCCATGTTTCTGTTTCTTTCTTTATGATGTGTTTTGTGTATATATTTAACTTTTCTGCTTCCAATGTTTAGTGAACAGTCTGTGTTATCTGGTAACATTCTTTGGGAAAGTATGCTTGAATCTGAAATATTCGATATTCACAATATTTTCACATTTTACATCGTCGGCAAAATTATTGCAATATAATCACTATTATTCGATATATATCACCCAGCCTACTCTAAAATTATGAATGTTATATTGTTATTCTTTCTTCTCATTTTTGTATGAGACATAGAGTGTTCAATAAACCAAGCTGTGAATTATTAGCAATCAAGTAGATTTTCTTACCTGATCCTATCTGGTATCCTCTGGGTTTGATTTCCATCCATCATGCAGTTCCCGGCAAAGCTTGTCCCTCGAGCCCCAGGATACTCCCTTCGCAAAGCCATAGCACCGTGCGTCAGTACTGACACACCCTTTGCGATTCGCCTTCGTGGCTCGTCCCTCCATCCCTGTGGCCTCACTGCGAACACAGCCTTGGGTAGACCCTCGAGACCAAGTCCTGACAGAGCCGGGCCCACCGCAAACCACATATGTGAGGGAGTCGCCTGCCCTGATGCCCATGCAGCCTTAAAAATGTGCTCTGCCTCTTCCTGTGAGCAATACAGGAGTCGCACCTGTAAAGAGTGGTAGAGCGAGAATAGAATCAGGATTCAAAGGGACCAATTTTACTTTCCCTTTCAAGGGAACTCAAGCTGTGTCAGTGCTGTGGGAATGCCTCTGCATGATTGCGTTGTGAAGCACGTATGTAATCTGTCCAATGGAGTGACGGAACGTCATAAGCGTGTGACGTCATCCAGCAGGAAGTATAAAGCACACCCGCAACAAACACCAGTAGCTTCTGATGCCTTCAGCAAGCGCTCTTTGTGATCATTGTCTGTCAGTTTCTGGTGTTTTTGTCTGCTAACACAAGAGTTTTCACCACACAAACAAACTAATTATTTACATTTATACTGACAAGAGTTACGTATACTATGGCGAGCAAACAACAGTTCAGGAAGTGTATTCATCCCTGCCCACATTACATCTCGGGTAGGGATACACACCAAATGTGTGTTGTTTGTATGGGAACATTGTGTTGTTTGTGTCCCGCCGAGTGCTCTTTGAGGATGGGTGCTTTGGCACGCATTCCCCATGGCTCAGGCCCCGCTTCAGCTGAGGCAGTGTGGAAGCTTCAGTCGTGGGGTTCGCAAATAGATCTGACAGCAGGGTTAGAGACGGGCTCTGCCTTATCTCTGCCTTCACCTGTCAGATCTGTTGCCTCTATTCGGGGTTTGGAAGCACGCTCTGCTGTGTCTTCCACCCCGAAGGAGGTATCGATGCTGCAATTATCTAGCTCTGAGGGGGTGGATATTGTCAGCATTGATGCAGGTGAAAGTGAAGCTTTATTCCCCTGCGAGTGAGAAGCTTGTGGAAGTACTGAGTAAAGCAGTGGCCTGGCTCAGTTTGGACTGGCCAAAAGAAGCTCAGGAATGCACGGCGTTCAGTAGATCCTTCCCCATAAATCACAGGCACCTGCTGCTTCTGGAAGTGAGCAGCAAAAGCAGAGTACTAGCTCCTCACATCGAGTGCTACAAAAGCAGATTGTTGCCACCCGTACTCCCCCACAGGGCAGGGGGCGACGCTCTTAGGCACATCCTTCGAAGGGTAAGATGGATCTGAGGGCCGTCATTATCTCTAAGAAAGCTTCGTCGAATAGACCCTGACGCCAATGGTGTCAGGGTAATAAGGGTGGTCTTCTCATGGCTCGCACCCTCCGAGGAGGGCTATAGTATAGTCGGGCCAGTTGTTCCCTGCCGGTTCGTTGTTGCCTCAGGGCGCTGCGCTGAGCTCGCTGTGCAGACTACATCAGAGGCCAGTCTCAAAAGACTGGTACCCTTGGGTCGATTGTTTGGCAGAGTGGGAGAATCTTCTAAATATATCCCAGTGTGTTCTGCAGATTATAAGGAAGAGGTACGCCATCCAGTTCAGAAGGCATCCACCCAGTTTCAACAGGGTTCTGCCCAGTGGTGGGCCCCGAGCAGGCTCTGGTTATGAATCAAGAAGTACAGACTCTTCTGCAAAAAAAAGGCTATAGAGAGGGTCCCTCAAACTAGCAGGGAGTCAGGGTTTTAAAGCCGGTACTTCATTGTCCCCAAAAAGGATGAGGGGTTTAGGATAGATTAGCTCCTTCTCAACCGCGCCAAGATGTTCAAGTTCAAGATTCTTACACTCAAACAGATCAGGCCACAGATCAGGTCCAAGGACTGGCTTGTCACGATAGATCTAAAAGACGCATATTTCCATGTCTCCATCCTTCCACAGCACAGGAAGCTTCTGGGGTTACTTCAGGGGATCTTCACAATATCGGGTTTTTCCATTCAGTCTAGGGTTGTTACCCCACATGTTCCCCACATGTGCATGTGTAGATGCAGCTTTGGTTCCCTTGCCTATACAGGGGTTTCGGATTCTCAATTACATCGACGACTTAGCGCAGTCAGCTTAGATGGCGGTTCAAAATCGATATGTTGTTCTCGCACACGAGGAAGCTGGGGCTGAGACTGAACTCTAAGAAGAGTATCTTTCTCCGGAACAAAATACTACATATCTGGGCGTGAGTTGAAATTCAATTACCATGCGGGTTCGCCTATCAGAGCCTCTCGTGGGGTAGATTCTCTCAGCAGTAAAAAGGGGTGAGTCTGTTGTTTCAGAGTCTTTTGGGTCTGATGGCAGAAGCGTCCAATATTATACCTTGTGGCCTGTTGTTCATGAGACCTTTGCAGTGGTGGCTCAAGGCCAAGAGGTTTTCTCAGAGGGGGAATCCGCTTCGCACCATCAAGGTCATGCGGTTATGGCTTTGTGCCTTGGTGATGTGGAAGAAGCCTTGGATCTTGGTTCAAGACCCAGTGTTGGGGGCTCCATGTAGTTGAGTCACTCTTACAACAGATGCCCATGAGTGGTCACTCAGCCCAGGGTCGGTGGCAGTACCATCATCGTTCCTGAGATGATAGCAGTGTTTCCAGCTCTGGGACACTTCCTGTCAGAACTCAGGGGCCATCATGTAGTAATCCACACAGACAACACATCGGCGATCTCCTATATAAACCATCATGTGGGTTGAGATCATGCCCGTTGTACAAGCTAGCTCCCCAGCTCCTCCTGTGGATCCATGGGAAACTGCTGTCAGTCAGGGCAGTTTACATCCTGGGCTATTTAAATATGGAAGCAGACATCCTGTCGAGGCAGGGGCTGAGGCCCGGGGAATGAAGACTCCACATCGAGTTGGTGGAGCTCCTCTGGGAGAACTTTGGCAGAGCAGAAGTAGACCAGTTCACATCATCAGAGAATGCTCACTGTCATCTTTGGTTCTCCCTAGCACATCCAGCTCCCTTGGGACTGAACGCTATGGTACAGGAGTGGCCGAGTCTGCCCCCGTATGCATTTCCCCTGATTGCTCTGCTTCCAGGGGTTCTAGAGAGAGTGCTTCGGGACAGGAACTGTCTGTTGTTAGTAACCCTGTTCTGGACGGTCCGAGTGTGGTTCTCGGACATAGTGTCTCTCTATGTCTCTCCGCTTATGACCAGGGTGCCAGCATGGGACTTGGCCATTGTTCTTCAGGGCCTTGCTAGGCCTCCCTTCGAGCCTACTGAAGAGGTTGCTGATAAGTTCATCACTTTGAAAGCTATTTTTTCTCTGGCCATTTCGTCTCATAAAAGGATAGGAGACATTCAAGCACTCTCAGTGGCACTCTCGTGCTTGGAGTTTGCGCCCGGCATGGTAAAGGCCTTTCTACATCCTAGACCGGGCCATATCCCTAAGGTTTCAATTAATTTCAACAGGTTTCAACAGGCCTTTTGTCCTCCTCCCTTTCGGACGTTAGACCAGGAAACACTCAATCTGCTTTGCCCACAGAGCTGCCCTGTGGAGAAAGTCTGAACAACTGTTTGTGTGCTTTGGGTCACCCTCGAGGGGGTGCACAGCATCAAGAAGAGAATGAGTAAGTGGGTGGTCGAGGCCATCTCACTTACTTATGAGGCGGCCAGCCAGCCTTCACCTTTGGCTGTACAAGCCCACACTACGAGGAGTATGACAGCTTCTAAAGCTTTACTAGTAGGGGCTTCCCTACAAGAAGTTTGTTGATGCGGCAGGGTGGTCCTCGCCACATACTTTTGTTAGGTTCTATGACCTTGATCTTAACTCTACTCCTGGGGCAAGGGTGCTTGTCCCGGAGACAATGACACATGGGCGGGCATCTGGCTCATATGGAGACATGGGGATTGTCATTCTCATAGCAGAGACGCAGCTCGAGTTTCCTTAAAAGGGAACATCTCAGTTGCGTATGTAACCTTAGTTCTGTGAATAGGGAACAAGACGCTGCGTCACCCTGCCATACTCCTTGCATGCCCATGTTCATATTGCTTTGGCATTTGGAAAGCTACCGGTGTTTGGTGCGGGTGTGCTTTATACTTCCTGGTGGATAACGTCGTCACTCCATTGGACAGATTACCTAAGTGCTTCATGACACAATCACGCAGAGGCGTTCCCACAGCTGTGACACAGCATTTTGTTCCCCATTCAGGGTACTATGTTTACATACGTAACTGAGACATTTTAAGTCAACATAAAATCAAAATGTATTTACTTAAGGGGAAAGTTCACCAAATGAACTGTTCCAAAAACATTTTGTCATCACTCATGTTGTTCCAAACCTGTGTTTATTCCTTTGTTGAACAAAAAAGTTGACAGTAGCCATTGACTTTAATAGTATTTTTCCTTCTATTTTAATGCTCATTCCTGGTTTTATTGTGCACAACAAACATTGCTGTAAATAATTGCAATATCCTGGTTTACTCTAAAATATCACATTATGGAAGAAAAAGAAAATTTGGAGTTTACAAAAAATTGGAACAAATATCATGTCAACTTTAAATGATAAACCAGCAGATTTTTAAAAAAAATATTACAGTCATCAAGCTCAATAAGCTCTTCCTGGCTCCTCATGATGCTTCTAGATTGTCGGAACAGAGTGATCCGGTCAGCTTGTTATTCATGCGCTAGCATTTGTTCTGCAATATCCTTAGCAAGACCAAGTTTTTTTTATATAAACTTCAAACTCAGGAATGTGATGTACTAGGGCTTTTTCTACACACATTTCAAAAAAAGCTCAGAGATGTCAGACATCTTAAAATTACTTTGATGTGTAAAGGTCTTGCTTTTCTTGCTGGAGATGTGTTGCTTATCCCACTTGTCGACATGTAGCCACAGGCTCCACACAGGGAGATAAAACTACTCTTGAGAGTTGTTGACTGGTGACCTGCAATCCCCCCAAAATTCTTACAGTATAACAACTGTACTGAAAGCAGAAGTTTGGAATCAATAGGCATTCCAGCAAGGGCAAAAACTAGGCCCTGGCTATTGGACTACACCTCTAAATGTTTTTTATCTTTAATTTTTATGGCTGTGGATTTATTTTCGTTGTTTTTTTGTTTTGTTTTTTGTATAAATAAAAAAAAGGGCAGTTTAACTTGTAGCTGATGACAATTGGAACATTTTGTCATATTGTTGGCACTGGTTCTATTAAATCTGCCCATTTTAACGTCATCATTTTGCACAATTATGACAAAAACAAAATTGTAATAGTGATTATTAATAACAATTATCACAATTTACATTGAATGATGTTTTGAATAGCTTTATAATATTGTTATATTGTTATATCAAAATTAACAAGCTGAAAAAACTTATTGCTTTTCTAGCATCAAGCTTCAAATGTCAAATATACCCTTGTTTTTTTATTATTTAAAGAAACCAAACCAAAGATAAGCATGGCATTATAATTTTATACTAAATCTAAAATTAAAACAATGGGGGAAAAAAAAAACTTGTTAAAAACAACATAATTATTTGCAATCATGCTGACATTTGTGAAAACAGCACTCTTGGGCATGTGATGTTGCTTAACATTAATAATTGTCCGGTTATTGCACATTATTTCCTCTTTGATCAATGGTGGACAACCAACCAATATTATATCAACATATATTATTACTGCTTAATTTGACCAATTTTCATGTTATCAAGTTATTTTTGGCAATAAAATGCATTTTATGTCTCCAATTAGTAGCGGGCAAATGTTAAACATGCCGAGAATGAAGCATGAAACACTGCACTGTTACACTCTTGTCCAAAACTAAAGCAGTGCAGAGAAATTATCATCTAATCCAGCAAGCAGCGTTATGCTGAACATTATATTTTCTGGCCGCATATGAAATGTCAATGTTCGTTCATCATATGAGACTTGTCTGAATTGCATGCCTCATCTTCAATTGTTGGTTTTACATTAATAAAAATAAACTTGCTGCAACTTCACTTTAAAGGGGGGGTGAAATGCTGTTTCATGCATACTGATCTTTTTACACTGTTAAAGACATGGAATCCCATACTAAACATGGACAAAGTTTCAAAAGTTAAGGTGGACGTTTGATGGGAGTATTTCTTTGTCAAAAATACTATTTCCGGTTAGTCATAAGTTTCGGCAAGTTTTTTGCGATCATGCGTCCCCATTGACGTTAGTGGGGGCGAAATTTCCTTGTATGGGCCTTACGGACAATTCTACCGGAAGCGTGTGAGAGAGAGAGAGGGAGAGAGAGAGAGGGAGAGAGCGAAAGCAACAGGCTATGCCCATCAAAGCGCTCGTAGGCTGCGCTGCACAGGTAATGTGCACAATTAACAATGACATCAAAAAGTGCGTTTTTGGTTGCCAGACCAAGACAGTCCTGCACAGATTCCCCCAAAACCCCGCGGTAAGGCAACAGTGGATGTAATTTGCTTTTCCGGATCAGCAACTGAGTTGCGCGAATGTTTATATCTGTTCGCTGCATTTCGGTGCCGACTGTTTCATAAACATGGCCCAGCATGACGCCGGATTTTCCAATAGCCTAATGCTGAAGGATGGAGCAGTCCCAACGTTAGAACCGCAGGCGGTGAGTTAGACTGCTTCAAATGTCTGTGTCTATGCTCATCAAGTAGCCCAAACATGATCACGTATAGTTACTATATATATTACTATATATAGAAATTGATCAATGGAGCATGCGATGTGTAGTGCGTGTACATTTGTTTAGCTGGCCACTATATGTGTAACTTTATGTTTGTGTATTGTAAAAGCACTCAACAATACACAAAGAGGGGGGAAATATGTTGAACTAAATAAGCACGCTTCTTCATTCAAATGCGCTACTATTCCGTGTCTATCTATGTAAACACTAACTTAACCTGTCTACACAAACCACGCGTAAACACACAAACACACGTGCACAACTGCACTTCCCACATGTACACCTTCAAAGACAAAAATACGACGATATAATTCAAGTATAAATATGTAAATAACACAAGTCGCTAAGCATATTATATAGTTAGTGTATATCGTACCACATAGAGACGTCCTGCTCTAGTCGTTTTTGCTGCTGCTCCTGTTCAACTGCAGCCTCTGGGTCTGATTCCGGATCATAGATGTATGGCTGTATCTGATTAAAAGCCATATTTTTATTTTGAATAAAGTTTTTTCCCCGCTGTTAGGGATGACAGCTTTACGACGCACTCGACGCACTCAACACAATAGCAGCGCGCTGCTGCACACGTCATTATTTAGCTCCGCTCACACGACACGCCCCCACCCGCTCGGCTTTTTTCGGAAAGACTCGGAACAGCGCATCTTTCTTATATAATTATAAAAAAAACAAAGACTTTTCGGAGATATGCAGGATGCAATGCTACTCTATAGGTACTCAAGATTGACATGACACTGACTGAAACTGAGTGTTTCACCCCCCCTTTAATTGTACATTATTGTACAATTGTACATTCCAAGATTGTCTCAATGAAGGTAAGTTAATGTGCCACTGCTTAGAAATGTGTTAATTAAAATCATATCGCAACCATGCTTTAGGCATACGCTGACATTTGGAAGCTTGTTTCCGGGTTTCAAAGCTTTGCTGTTTGCAAATAGTAATTTAGGTTTTACTGAAATATGAAAAATCCTGAAATGTTTATATTAATGCTCATGTTAAAATCTTTATTCAGTGAAAAGCAAATTCGGCGGGCAAGAGCTGCAGCTCTTCAAGTCTTTGACACAGACACCAATGTGGAAGAGGAGACTTTCCATGAATTGAAGGCCATCCACATTTATGCTTCACTGTCCGGAAGAAATGATTTCTGCTGGCATGGAGTCGGACACACCCTAAGCGCACCTGCGCCATGCGCTTCAGACCATACGCTCAGATCGGTAAAATAGGGCCCTTTGTGTAAAAATACAAAATAGATTTGTATTTGGTCTCTCTTTTTGATGTAATGTTTATTTAACCAGGAAAAGCAAGTGTAACAGGTAAATTTACCTTTGATATATAAAAAAAGATCTGAGGACTTTGCCTCCTCATTTTAAAACACCACTGCTCACCCCTGAAAAAGACAGAGACTGAGAGCAGTGCAAAATCAATCAGCAAGGGACAGGAACAGCTTTAGCATAGATGCTGATAAGGCAAAACCGGTATGTATGCATGTGTTTTCCTTCATGATTCATTTGTCTATGTAATAATTCCCATCCATCATTTTAGTAGTCTTAAGTTGTCACCTGTATTAGCCGATTTTCAATGCCGGGCCAGTGCGAGCCAGGGCTAACTACGCGCCGGGCTGGGCCAATTGCCAATTGCCTCGGGCATGTTTAATCAGTTTAATCAGATTTCCCAAGATACCCTGGAAAAAGAATCTGGTGGTGAGGAAGTGCTTCAGGAAGGAAGAAGATTTGTTTGTTTTATGATTGTGGTTGTAAATACCAAAATGCAATGGTTTTCAATCCTGATACCGATGACCCAACACTCCGCACATTTTGTTTGACTTTCCTACCTGACACACTCTGGGATACACCTGACACACTCACTCTTATCTGACACATTCAGTTCATGGAGCTCTCTTCAAACAAGCTGATGATCTGTGCTAGGTGTGTTAAATAAGGACATACAAAAATGTGCAGAGCGTTAGGTCCCCAGGACCAGGATTGTAAACCACTGCCATAATGTGACACTGATTATTTGTGAATTAGATTGGAATCTGATATAAAGTTTTTGACTGTCCACATTGTGCGTCACTGTTCAGATCCAATTTGTGTGTTCCATGCCTTTCTTTCGTTTTTCCGGAAAATCTGCATTGGTTTCAACGGCAGTGACATTGCGCTCGAAGGTATACACCAAAAAAACTACTGCCACATGGAGCGATTTGCATTGCAGATGTTGACAAATTTATAATCTGACAATGTATAGCAACCACGCTGAACTACTATGTCTTCTGAGACAGGGGCAGAAACATAGACTGGTATGTGCGGCTTTATTCCATGCTGTCGCCTCTGTCGCTAGCAAAATTCAACATGTCTCCATTATATTGGACGCAGTGTTACTGTCATAACACGAGACGATTTCCTTGTAAAATTCTTCGCTTTTGTGTCACATATCTTGAATGACCTGAGGTTGTATCAGCAAATTTAAATTTTTGGGTGAAATATTCCTTTAATGAAGTTGTCTTGTCACAGTAGAAAGCAAAGCATCATACCATCTGGTTATTTTGCACACATTGGGTAAAGGAATGTTTAAATGGGTGTTTTTATTTGTTGTTGTTTGTGTTCTGTTTAAAGGGTTAGTTGACTTAAAAATTTGAATGATCATTTACTCGCTCTCGAAACCCATAAGACCATAAGATTGCGTTCCAAACCCATAAGACCAAAAAAAAGTGGCCCTGGACTTTCTGGCACAAAGCGGCCAATCACATCCAGTCCGCAATACACTTCACCATAACCCTTCCAGCTTATCATGCACAGAGCAATTTTTAACTTACTGACATAAAAATATAAACTTTATTTATAAAGAAATATAAATGCAATTTTTATCGAAATACTTATCATTAACATGAATGAATGACTGGCATACTTTACGTTATAATATGCCTTTCCTGGTGTACATAAACATCTCTTTTCTATCCACAACTTTCCCGAACTCTGACCTTTTCCATGATCGCTATGGCAACGTAGAACACGCCGGTAACGAACTTCCGGTTTACGTTAGTCTGTACTGTTATCAGCTAAACGCTTGGTTGTATTATGAGGATTCAGGAGTAGACTTTTACAACACCGCTCCAGGCAAAATGATCACATGTCCCAGATGGTCGCATGGATCTGACTATCTTACAAGAACTTACTAATATCTGCAGCACTGAGCGGTTCACCTGAGTTATGCGGTGTACACATTTTGCCACTGTGTGGTAGGCCGGCTTGGCTGTTCCTATGATCCACGCAAGAGTCTTCCGTCCATGCGCCTGTAAATCGATTTTATTTTATTATAAATAAAGGTTTATTTGTTTCTAGTTATTTATTTTATATTTCCACTTTGCGGGAGTCCTGCAAAATAGTTTAATTTTCCCGCGACACGCACACAATAATATCTTGCCACTCGCATCCGCATTCACCATCAAATATGATCCCGCGCCGCACTCGGTTGTGCTGGGTCCCACGGGAGTGCATGTCTCTATTTAACGTTAGGTTGTTAGAGCGGTCTTGCTACACAATAAATCTGTAAATTATTGAAAACAATAAACATACCCCTTGCAAAAAATTATACAGTTGTACTTGTACTGCAGTATTTTAAATAGGTTAAACTAGGGCTGGGCGATATGACGAAATATATCGTCTGGACAATAGAAAATGTCTATCGTTTTATATAAGGCTCTATATGCACCTCACGCCATGGCATGCCCATGCACGCTGCAATACATAAACAAACATGGAGTAGTAGACGCGGTTCAGACCAGGGTAATTCTCAGAGTAATTAGCCTATGCCAGAGTGGTGGCATAAGCGCTCAAAACAAACTTCAGACACAGACGCTGCAACGGGCTTTTACGCGTGGCACACCAGCCATATATTGAAATTAGGCATGTGCCGATATCAATTTTTCATGTTGCGATTAATTGATGAAGTTTTATCACGATATACGATATTATCAAGATATTGAAATAAGTTGCAAAAAAAAAGTGTTGCCATAGCATAACAGCTTTAAGAACTATTTTTGTAAGAACAAAAATAACAATGTTTAAATACCATAATGCACCAAAAATATATACAGCTCTGGGGAAAAAATTAAGAGACCCCTCTTGAGAAATCAATGTTAAGTGGTCTCTTGATATTTTTCAGAGCTGTGTAAGTACAATTCCCTTTCGGGGAACTCGAGCTGCGTCGAAACGCTGTGAGAACGCCTCTGTTCAAATGCGTCGTGAAGCGCCTGTAGAACCATTCCATCGGAAAAAAGATCGATCGTCGGCGTGATGACGTCATCGACCGGAAGCTATAAAACGTCCGTGAAAACAAACAGGAACTAGCTTCTGAGCCTTCAGCAAGCGATCTGTGTGAACCTGTCTGTCTATTTGGTGTTTTTGTCTGTCTATTATACTAGAAAGCAGAGATTTTCCACCCTTTTTGTTAAATATTCAATATATTAACAGGAAAAAGAGAAAATAAGATAGATAGAATGGCGAGTGAAAGCAGCAATTTCAGAAAGTGTGTTCCTCCCTGCCCACGCTACATCACGGGCGGGGACACACATCTTCTCTGTGTTGCATGCTTGGGAGCGCAGCATGCCCAGGCAGCCCTCGAGGGGGCTGCTTGCGAGCACTGTGAGCGTATGCCACTGAGAACGCTGCGCTCCCGCCGGGCACTCTTCGAGGAGGGTGCCTCGGCTCGTGTTCCCCGCGGCTCTGGTCCCGCTGCCGCCGAGGCGGAGCGGAGGCTGCAGTCGTGGGGATCACAATTGGATGTTGCAGAGGGGTTAGAGACGGGCGCTGCCTTATCTCTGCCCTCACCTGCTCCATCCAGCGGTTCTTCTCGGGGCATGGAAGCACGCATGGCGGTTTCTTCCCCCCCGAGAGAGCCGCCGGTACTTCATCTGTCCAGCTCTGAGGAGGTGGACGTTGAAAGTATCGATACTGAAGATTCGCCACTTCAGTCCCCTGCTAGTGAGGAGCTAGTTGAGGTTTTGACGCGAGCAGTGGCCAGGTTAAACATCGACTGGCCCACTGAAAGATCTGAGGCAGGAAGAAAACGTCATAGTAAGCTAGACGAACGCTTCCTGCCGTCTCGCGCCTCAGAACCTCAGCGACGGGGCCTGCCGTTCTTCCACGATTTGCACACCGAGGTGGCAAGATCGTGGAAGAGACCGGCTTCATATCGTGTCTTCAGCCCGCAGACTTCGGTCTACAGCAACATTTGCGGGCTGAGACAGTATGGTTATGGGGCGATGCCAAAGGTTGAAGAGACGCTTGCGAGCCATCTCTCGCCTTCCTCGGCATCGTCCCTGAAGGCCCCGACTTTACCCACCAGACCTCTAAAAACAACGTCGGCGATGGTGGGTAAAGCGTACTCGGCGGCGGGTCAAGCGGCTGCATGCCTGCACACGATGGCTATCGTGCAGGCATACCAGGCTGACCTGCTGAGGGATTTGGACGGTAGTGATGCTGTGGGGGGTGATATTATCGCTGAATTAAGATCGTCAGCCGATCTAGCTCTCCGGGCCACCAAGGAGACGGCCAGATGTGTTGGCCGCTCCATGGCAGCATTGGTGGCTACGGAGAGGCATCTATGGTTAAACCCCACAGACATCAAGGAGAGGGAGAAAGCCTTTCTGCTCGATGCGCCGCTTTCTCCTGGAGGCCTCTTCGGTGACGCAGTTCACACTGTCACCGAGAGGTTCCAGGAGTCGAAAAAGCAAGCTGCGGCGCTCAAGCAGTTCCTCCCTCTCCGGGTCCAGGTCCCTGGGGCTGCTGCTGATACCACCAAGCAGCCCAAGCCGAGTACGAGCTCCTCCTACAGGGCTCAGCAGAAACAGAGCGTCGCTGCCCGAGCTCCCCCTCAGCGTGGGGACGAGGGGCGGCGCTCTCAGACGAGGCCTTCGAGGGGCAGGGCTGATCTGCGGACAGTCCTGATCGCCAAGAAGGCCTCGTCGAAGCGTTCCTGACGCCAGAAGCGTCAGGACGCTGAGGGTGGTTCCCCCCGTAGGGAAACGGTGCTTACCCCTGCCTACGGTACCCGTTTCCCTACGGCACCCTCGGGGGGCCGCGCTGCCAACCCTGCCGCAATGCCGGGGCGCAGTCGGTCTCCGCGGGCCACCCGAGGGTGGTCCGCACCCCCTTCGGGGGGTCCCCGAGCAGTCAAGTCAGTTGTTCCCTGCCGGTCCGCCGCTTCAGGGCACTGTGCTTGTTGCTCAAAATACACCAGAGGCCAGCCTCGAGAGGCTGGTTCCCTTAGTAGATTTTCTAGACGAGTGGAAACGTCTACCAAATATATCTCGTTGGGTCCTGCAGATAATAGAAAGGGGGTACGCCATTCAATTCGGAAGTCGGCCACCTCCTTTCTCCGGTGTCCTGCCTACAGAGGTGGGCCCGGAGCAGGCTCTGGTAATGGCACAGGAAGTAGAGACACTCCTGCAAAAAGGGGCTATAGAGAGGGTTCCCCCTCCCAGCAGGGAGTCTGGCTTTTACAGCCGTTACTTCATCGTGCCGAAGAAGGATGGGGGCTTACGCCCGATATTAGATCTGCGGCTATTGAATCGCTCGGTGGCCAAGCTCAAATTCAAGATGCTTACACTCAGACAGATTGTAGCGCAGGTCAAATCGGAGGATTGGTTTGTCACCATAGACCTCAAAGATGCGTATTTTCATGTCTCCATCTTTCCACATCACAGGAAGTTCCTGAGGTTTGCCTTCGGGGGAGAGGCATACCAATATCGTGTACTTCCCTTCGGTCTAGCACTGTCACCCCGCACGTTCACCAAGTGTGTGGATGCAGCTCTGGCGCCGCTGCGTCTACAGGGCATCCGCATATTGAACTATATCGACGACTGGCTGATTCTAGCGAATACAGAGCAGATGGCGGTTCAGCATCGAGATGCTGTTCTCGCCCATATGTCGAAGCTGGGGTTGAGGCTGAACGCCAAGAAGAGTGTGCTTTCTCCGGCTCAGAGAACCACTTTTCTGGGTGTGAACTGGGACTCGGTAATTATGCGGGCGCAATTATCGCCAACACGCATAGCATCGATCCTGGCAGCCGCCAAAGAACAGAAGCTAGGCCAAGCCGTCACTGTGAAACAGTTCCAGAAACTGTTAGGTCTCATGGCAGCAGCGTCCAACGTGATACCTTTTGGCCTACTGTACATGAGGCCACTGCAGTGGTGGCTCAAGACAAAAGGGTTCTCCCCGAGGGGAAATCCGCTCCGCACGATCAAAGTCACGCGGCGATGCCTACGTGCTCTGGTCATGTGGAAAAACCCGGGGTTTTTATCTCAGGGTCCCGTGTTGGGGGCTCTTGTTCGTCGCGTAACGCTAACGACAGACGCCTCTCTCACGGGCTGGGGGGCGACCATGAGTGGTCGCTCGTCCCAGGGTCTATGGCAGGAGCATCAGCGGCACTGGCACATAAATCGGCTAGAGATGCTCGCAGTGTTTCTGGCATTGAAACAGTTCCTGCCCGACCTCAGGGGCCACCATGTACTAGTCAGAACAGACAACACGTCCGTGGTGGCCTACATAAACCACCAGGGGGGTCTGAAGTCTCGTCCGTTGGACAAATTGGCACATCGGATCCTCCTGTGGGCCCAAGGGAAATTGCTGTCAGTCAGGGCAGTATATATCCCGGGGGCCCTGAATCAGGAAGCAGACAGCCTGTCGAGACAGGGGCCGAGGCCCGGGGAATGGAGACTCCATCCAGAGGTGGTGGAGCTCCTTTGGAAGGTTTATGGGAAGGCAGAGATAGACCTGTTCGCTTCGGCGGAGAATTCTCACTGCCCGCAGTGGTTTTCTCTGACCCATCCGGCCCCGCTGGGGCTGGATGCCATGGTACAGGAGTGGCCGAGGCTGCCTCTGTACGCCTTCCCCCCGATTGTCCTGCTTCCAGGAGTTCTGGAGAGGGTACGCCGGGACGGGGCCCAGGTACTTCTAGTGGCTCCGAACTGGCCGACCCGAGTGTGGTTTGCGGACCTGATATCTCTCCTGGAAGGCTCTCCGATGGAGATTCCGACCAGGAGGGATCTACTCTCTCAGGCGGGCGGGAGATTCCTGCACCCACGCCCAGAGATGTGGAAACTGTGGGCCTGGCCTCTGAGGGGGCCAGGCTCATAGAGGAGGGTCTCTCGGCCGAGGTCGTAGAGACCATCCTACACTCCAGAGCTCCGTCCACAAGGAAGCTGTACGCTTTGAAATGGAGACTTTTCTCAGCATGGTGCAGAGAACGCCAGTGGGATCCAGTTAACTGCCCGGTTGGTACAGTGCTGGAGTTCCTGCAGGAGAGGTTCTCTGCAGGGTTGACCCCCTCCACACTTAAGGTGTACGTGGCGGCCTTGGGTGCTGTCCACGTCCCTTGCAGTGGAGTGTCTTTGGGAAGACACCCTCTAATTACACGCTTCCTTCGTGGCACATTAAGGTTGAGGCCGGTGATGCACTCGAGGGTCCCGGCATGGGACTTGGCCATTGTTTTGAGGGGCTTGTCCGGACCTCCGTTCGAACCTCTGGAGGAGGTTTCGGATAAGTTCCTCACTCTAAAAACCATCTTCCTTTTGGCCATTTCATCTCTTAAAAGGATAGGAGATATTCAGTCTCTGTCGGTAGATCCCTCATGTCTAGAGTTTGCGCCAGGGATGGTGAAAGCATTTCTGCATCCCAGGCCGGGTTATGTCCCCAAGGTTCCTACGAGCCCACGGGGCCCCATCACTCTACAAGCCTTCTGTCCTCCTCCATTTATGACGTCAGACCAGGAAAGATTAAATCTGCTGTGTCCTGTGAGGGCACTGGATACTTATGTCCACAGAGCTGCCCTGTGGAGAAAAACTGAACAATTGTTTGTTTGCTTTGGACCCCCTAAGAAGGGGGCCCCAGTATCCAAGCAGAGGATGAGCAAGTGGGTGGTCGAGGCCATCTCACTTGCTTATGAAGCTACCGGGCAGCCGTCTCCACTGGCTGTCCGGGCGCACTCAACCAGGGGTATGGCTGCTTCTAAAGCACTTTTGTCGGGGGCTTCCCTCCATGATATCTGTAACGCGGCCGGTTGGTCGTCTCCTTCTACCTTTGTCAGGTTCTACGAACTAGACCTGGCATCTACTGTAGGGGCACAGGTACTCTCGTAACCGTGTGCGCTTCGGCTTCACACATACGAGACACTTGGTCCTATGGCGATGTGGGTATAAGCGTTCTCACAGCGTTTCGACGCAGCTCGAGTTCCCCGAAAGGGAACGTCTCGGTTACGTATGTAACCCTAGTTCCCTGAGGGAACGAGACGCTGCGTCGCTTTGCCATACTCCCGGCGTGTCCGTGATCACTTACTTCAGGCTTTATCAGAAGTTAGTTCCTGTTTGTTTTCACGGACGTTTTATAGCTTCCGGTCGATGACGTCATCACGCCGACGATCGATCTTTTTTCCGATGGAATGGTTCTACAGGCGCTTCACGACGCATTTGAACAGAGGCGTTCTCACAGCGTTTCGACGCAGCGTCTCGTTCCCTCAGGGAACTAGGGTTACATACGTAACCGAGACGTTTTCAAACAGATTAAAGTGCAAAAGAATTAGGCTATAAAGAACAACAGGTAACAAATTACAATAAGGGCTCATTATTTAATGCATTAACTAAGATTGAGCAACAGCTACATTTGGTACAGAAAGTATAATGTTTTTGGTAATGTTAGTTAAGAAATACTGATCATTGTTAGTTTTATCTTAAGTTATTCTATAAAGTTATTTTGATTTTAATGTCCTTAAACAGTAACTAAGAAATTAACATAGAATGATTAATTCTTTATAAGTATTTTTCATTGTCAGTTTGGTAATAATGAATTAACATGTTAAGTTACTAATGAAGTCGTATGTCTCAAAGTTTTACTGAACAATAACAAATAATCGGAACAGTTCTAATTATTAGGGCATGTTGTAGTCCAGATTAAAACATAAAAATGTTTAAGTTTGAAAATAAATAGCCTATTAAGTCTTTAAGTGTTAAGTATTTGGTGCTGTGATGAACAACATTGAGATTACAAAAACAAATGGCTGTTTTAAAAACTACACGCGTTTTTTATTTGTTTGCTGGTTTCCGGGGTAACCGGCTGCATTCTGCAGTTCATCAGCGCCCTCTGCTGTCACTGAGGGGCACTTCAGCAGCGTGTCTCCTTCACCGGTTCAGTCATGTGCAAACGCATGTTGGGCTTGTTTATCTCTGAGCACGTGTCCCTTTGACGCAGAATACAGCGGTGTTGAGCATTTATACGGTTGATGGGCAAAGTATTCTTGAGTGCATTATAAAAAAAATTATAAATTGTTAATAAATTATTATTTACGATATTTTAAAGTCCCCACGATAACAATATCGTGCATATTCATTATCGTGATAAATCGCATTATCGAAAATTGGCACATGTCTAATTGAAATATTTTAATGCCAGGTGTAGGGATGGCGAACACTAAACATTTTCTTGACCAGCCACCGAGTGTGAATTTAACAATTCAGTAAAAATTCTAAATGACTTTATATTTACAAAATTAGCAGTGAATGTTATGCACAGGGCTTGATATTAACTCATTTGTTCACCAGCCACTGTGGCCAGTGGTTTGCCAAAGTTACTAGCCACTTAGCATTTTCACTGGCCACAATTTTAACATTGGAAAAACTGCCATATAGATATTTTTAATATCATCCCATAATTTGGCAGCAGATATATTACGCTGCTGTTTCTTAAAAGACCTGACACATAGATCACTTATGCTGTTAATACTGAGGTGGCTTTATGTGCACGCACTTTTGAGTGTGCACACACTTAGTAAAATGATGGAAAATCCACCTAGGGCATTTCTAAGGTTATTGAGGGGTCTTGTATTATTCATGAATCACGTATGTAAACTGCATCTATGACAAAGAACTGCACAGATGCAGATATCATTACAGTCTATCAATAAATACGCACATCTTATCCTCTGCTTCTAAACCCGGATTGCTGATGCAGATTAAAGAACGCACTGACAGGGAGAAGCCGAAGCATAAAGTGGTTTTAAAGGGGACTTCAGGCAATCGTAAATTTGTGAACATATTAAGAAGCTGATCAGAATTTGTAGGTGTCCTGGGTAGAAATGTAGTGAGGCAAAACCCTTTTGACAAAAAAAATATATATTGTCTGTAAATTTAAACCAGTCAAGGTGGCTAGTAGGAGTGACTATGTTACATGCCACTGCAGAAATCCACCCACATTTGGCGGTTTTTAATGTAAGCCCTGGTTATGCGTATGTGTTTTATTATTGATAGGAAAGCGTGCAGCACATATTTACATATTCACTTAAACACTCCTCTCAGCAAAAGGCACAAAAAAAAAAACCCTTCGCAGTGAGTATCGGGGCCTTTAAGCTTGCTAAATATCACCACTGTTTTTTGATACACTTTTGAATCTAGTTTACAATTCAAATCTTTATGCATTATTTTATTGCTTTATACAGACATTGCAATTCTGCTGCATTGGGTCTCTGAGGGTTAAACACGTGTGAAGAGGGAATGGATTATTTAGTCTTATAGCGGTTTTGGCAATGGAGCAATTTACAATTTATCATCTTTCTGGTCAAGCTTATTTAAATAAAATATAGCTAGTAAGCTTATGCTTTAAAGCAAATCTTTGGAGGCAGAGATTTTACATTTACAACAAAGCTTGCCGATAACATCTGCACTTTGATGTATTGTGTGACTATTGAGCCCTTACAAAAACCGAACTGACGTTTAATCACTGTGAGAAGAAAAAAAAAACATGGAAAAGTTCCTATCACATAGCATCAAGCTGACCCCAATTTTTTCCTCATTCTTTCCATGCAGGAACCGTGACAGGCACTTTGAATGTGCTCCTGTATCAGTCACTGATTAGGGGCTGAAAGTCTGGGTTCTTGGACACTGTGGAGAATTAATCAGTCAAGTTGTTGAACGTAGAGGATGTCTGCTGGCGTGGCCAGTCCTGTGGGGAATTGAGTTGGCCACCTTTGGGTCAGATGGAAACTGTCATTTAATGTCACGCTGCTCAGTAACATTACAGATGCCATATCCCCATTCGTAGGTTACACGACCTTCTTCTCTTTGGGAGCCTTCACGTAAAGGCCAAAGTATGCAGGAGAGTGAGAGAGAAATAGTGGAACGAATACACGAGCAATGAGAGAGAAGGTTAATCGAGAAATCAAGTTGGGAATATGGAGGAAACGACTTCCAGAATGCATGAGGAGCTTTACCATATGTTTCTTATTTAGGATTTCTATAGAATAATTGCACTGGGGCATTAGAGCTGTCTTCTCTCTTTTCATTGTCATATTCATACTTCTATAATTAACCAAGACTGATTTGGTAACACAATTGTTAATTGTGCTGCCAGTGAAGCCACTTTGAATTCAAATGGAAAAAATGTAATAGGAGCTGGTGGAGTGGGAACGCTAAGTTCAATAAAAGGAAAAGAAAAATGGTGGAAGAGTATGAAATGGACAGTCACAATTGAGAACAAGAGCTGCAGTACAGTTCACAAAAGGGACTGATTTATATGAAGACTGCATGGGAAAAATTAACAGATTAAACCAAAACGCTTGCGAACCCTTGGAAATTCCAAGATTTGGGCTATTTAATGTGGGATGTCATAAATTATATATTTATTACTTTATAATCTGGGCCTTAACCCTGGAATAAATAATTTTATAATAATAAAATAATAATACTAATTGGGTAAAAAAGGATCCTTCAGAAATCTTTCTAATATGATGATTTACTGCTCAGGAAACATTTATGATTATTATCATTGTTGAAACAGTTTTTTTTTTTTTTTAGGATTATTTGATGAATAGAAAGATCAAAGAACAGCATTTATCTGAAATATAAAGCTTTTGCAACAATATAAATGTATATACTGTCACTTGATCAATTTAATGCATCCTTTCTGAATAAATTTTTTAATTTCTTTAAGTTCTTTCCCTAAAAAAATAAATAAAATAAAATTATTACCGACCCAAAGCATTTGAATGGAAGTACAATGTTACAAAAGCTTTTTATTTCAGATAAATACATTTGAACTTTCTATTCATTCAATTGTATTTACACAACAATTTCAACATTGATAATAATCATAAATGTTTCAGATCAAAAGTCAGACCACATTAAAAAACTGGATTTTGAACCTAGAAATCAACTTAAATTTTAGGATGAATTTTTTTTTATTTAATTAACGTACAAGAAAATGTTATCAAAATGAATAAAAGCATACATAAAATATTTTAATCGGGAAATTAATCATTTAAACTGTTTTTGGAATTAAAAAAAAAGATAATTGGTAATTTTTTTTCTCAGAATTGCAAGTTTAATTCTCGCAATTATGACTTCATAACACGCAATTGCGAGTTATGGGGAAGACACACTGCACTTTTCGTTCCACTGGCTTCCAAACACATGTGAATGCGTCAGACCGGAAACGCAAGCTCAAGAGAAAAAGTTTCACATTAGCTTGGGGAACTCTGAGCTGCAAATTCAGATCACATGACAACGTGTGACTAGTAGACAATCGATATGTCACGCTATGGCTTATTGGCTGAATTAAAATAATGATGATTTTGCAGTAAAGTCGAGTAGATTGTATTTGTTTTACAATTTGCGTATATTTCTATTTGTTATGTTAAATTCATGTTTATAAAAAATATGCTTCAGAGAGTGATGCCATATCACAACCGTTGCAGTGTCCGAAGAAATTTTACATGCTCAAAGTCTTGTGTGAACGTGGCTTAAAAAAGGTCACAATTCTGAAAAAAAGGCTGTATTTTTTATCCTCAGAATTGGATTTATAACTAGCAATTGCAAGTTTATATCTCACAATTCTGAGAAAAGAAGTCAAAATTGCAAAATATAGACACAAAAGCAAAAAAAAAGTCAGAATTGTGAAGGGGAAAAATAAAAAAAGAGACATTTTCTGACATTTTTTCTTGCAATCGCAAGATTTAAACCGGCAATTCTGACTTTTTTTCTCACAATTCTGATTTTTTAAATTAAAAATTAGCAATTATCTTTTAAATTGTTTTATTTTGTGGCGGAAACAAGCTTCCATAATAATTTGTAACATTGATCATGTGACGTCTTTGTACAGGGAGTCAGATGTTCTTGCTTCCATTGAAGCTCAAGATACTCTTTGATCAGAATGGAGAACATGATCATCAGGTTTTCCACAAAATTGCTGAGTTCAAGCAGCTGCTCAAGAGCTTCTGTCATTAAAGCAGAAGAAAGACAAACCAAAGACATTCTGAAATTCAGGTTAGTTTTGAAATACGCTTTCACTACAGTTTTCATGCTGATAATATAATTTGTGAATAAAATGTATTAAGGATTCCAAATAGAAGCATTTGTACTAGTGGTTTCAGACTTTCAGCTTTCACTGCATTTACATTGCCACTCCTGACCTGTGCTTCATTCTCCTTCAGTAGCCTGCGGGCGCGAGCCCCTCCCGGGTCATCGGTCAGGTTGAGCATCACCACACTCTTTCTCTCCCAACCGATGAAGGAGCCATCTATCATGCCTTCTACCATGGCCAGGAAATCCTCATAGCCGTGGTGGCGTGTGGTAACAACAGAGAACGCCGTCCAATCAAACTCCTCCAGGACTTCAAAAATAACCTCCAGCTGCAGGCCAGTGGAGCACAAGAACTGCAAGTAGACAGAGCCGCTCTCCTGAAAGAATAAGAAAATTTGGGACATAGTAAACCATTTATTATATTTTGGGGTACTTCTGAAAGGTCTAGGGCTTCATAGCCGGATCCACTTCCCTTCCCGGCCTAAATTTCTGTCTGTAGTTTTAGATCAGTCACCGACTAGCCCATTGTTTCAGCATTTCTCATTCATCAGATATTTTTCCCCATCTCTCTATTTACTCTCTGCTTCTTACTCATACAGATCAATACAGTTATTCTTAATACCCACACAGCATGACGTAAAGAATTCATTGCTATTCATAAGCCTGTGTTTCAGGTGACATTAGTGTCCTTGGCTGCTTTAGGATTCGAAACAGTCCATATGGCCTCGCTTCAGCTCACATCACTGTCTTTTTTTCTATACCCCGGAAGGTGACCATTCCACTGTACATTCGAGGAGATTTATGACTTTGACATAAAGCCATATTTCTGATAGTAAAAAATAGCAACGCTTAGTCTGACACTTGCTAATGCATCATAATCATGGTCAAATATATCATGAATGTGGCATGACACCTGTTTTGTGCACACTGGCCATAAATTTGTCTGTACACTCTAAAAACTGCAGGGTTAAAACGCCTGCTTTATCTGAACCATAATATAACTATACGTCTCAGAACATGCTTAACTTCACTTTAGTTTGCACTAATTTCATTTGCTAGGGTTGCTAGGTTTGCACAAACGCAAACATCCACCGTGTCAGAGCGAGTGAAGGGATGTGACCATACAAGATGGCTTTCATTATTATCAACATAGCTGTCACTGCACACATGTAGAGTGTAGACAGCCCTGTTGATCATAATGGAGGTGATCTCCAACGTCTGACAGAGGAGATTACTCAAGGTAAAGCTGTGTTATGTATTTATTTATTTTCATTGGCATCTTTTTGTAAATATGAACATTACAGTAGCTTAGCATTTCACACATTGAATTGGATTGAATTTAATCACATCTTTGCAGGTCTATAATATATTGAGTCCATGGTTGTCTGATTTACTAGCTCATCTCCTTAAAGGAGACATCGGATGCCCCTTTTATAAGATGTAAGAAGTCTGAGATTTCCCCAGAGTGTGTAGGCCTAAGTGAAGTTTTAGCTCAAAATTCCCCACAGATGATTTTTATAGCATGTTAAAATTGCCACTTTTTGGGGGTGAGCAAAACATTTCAATTTCTGCGTGTGTCCCTTTAAATGCAAATGAGCTGGTGCTCCAATAGCTCATGTTCAAAGCTACGACAATCTCTGTCATGCTCCGGCAATAAAACAGAAATATCTCACGCTCTAAAAATGTCACAAACTGTCAGTAGCAGAATATATGCTGCATGGTATAACAGGTATAGTTTAGTTTAATTACGGTTATAGATTATGTTGTCATATTTCTTTTATAAACAATTAGTACAAGCCTGTTGTAGTGGATCCCATCTTAATGATGGCCAAAACTTTAATGAGTTTTATTAAGTTTATTGTGCATCACACGAAATATGAAACGTCTGTTTTCAATCCAGAAAATAACTCAACAAAACACAAGAAGTGAGCATTAAAGTCTTGTCCATGAACTCTCTCTCTCTCCCTTGCATTAAAGGAAGAGTACACCCAAAAATGAAAATTATCCAATAATTGAATCACCCTCAAGCTATCCTAGGTGAATATGACATTCTTCTTTCAGACGAACACAATCAGTTATATTAAACATATCCTGGCTAATCCAAGTATTATAATGGCAGTGAATTGCAGCCCAAAATTTGAAGCCAAAAAAGGTGCATCCATCCATTAGAAAAGTAATCCACACGGCTCTGAGGGGTTAATAAAGGCGGTTAATAAAGTACACTCTGCTTATTACACACACAGGGATGTGCACACTGAAAAAAAGGAAAACACACATTGTCCAATTTACATAATATTATTATTTGCGATCTACACAACAATATTGTGTTTCTCCTCTAAACATAATTTCTTTGCTTTCTATTAATGTAATTCTCTTAAATGTGCAATCTACTAGATTACATTATTTGGGATTAATGTGAACCAATCAAGTACTCGAACATGATTTTTGCTGAAACTATTTCCCAGCATGCTTTGCTTGGGAATTGATTAGAAGAGTAAAATTGTTGAACTTAAGTGTTGTTTTATGTGTTTTTTGGGCAAAATTAGATAAAGGGGAAACTTTAGATTGTTTAATAATGTTTAATATTAATTATGTTGTAATAATTAGAACCATTTAAATTATACTGGGTTACCATAGTGGAGAAGAGCGGAGCGATTGCTTAGGCTGTCGACTGAGAGCACGTCATTAAAGAGCATTTCATAGCACTTGACATGTTCATTATGTGCTATTGCTGACAAACTGAATGAAAGCTAGTTAGTACAGTTTTATAAATCAGTCATGTAACCAAAAATAAATAAATAAATACAAAAACAAAATAAGATTGTGATTTGATTAAAGAGACAGGGTCTCAAGCCCCCCTGTGCATACCACTGCTGTTAGGAAGTCATATTAAAATAATTTTGAGACTACTCAATTGGGTTACTTACAAATTACTTCATTCCATGATGTTGAAGTTATGTGAACAAATTATGTTTGTTTTACTTTAAGTGATTAAATCATGTAAATCCAACACACATTTTTTTTCCGTGCAGCAGCACACAACATTTTTAAATATTAAAAATAAAACGATTGCAATGTAAAATATTACTATTGTGTACATGAAGAGAAAAATGCCAACATTTCATAAGGGATAGTCATTGCATGTATCAAAATGACCTATTTGCAGTAATGATGAATGAAATTGGTTACTTATTTAACCAATCGTGGCAATACACACATGTATTTAAACTGACTCTTTAGGTTGAGGGTGTCTGTATTCCGCCATGTACATAGCAAATCCACCATGGTGCGAGCACAACTGGCTTTTAATGGGAATGGGAGATAAGACTCTGACTGTTTTTTTTTTGCATGTTACGACCAAAACACACTCATAACTCATTAAGAGAATAGGGACAACCCTTTTAGACCATTTTATTAATGAAAACCAATTGTAGTATCATGGAGAAAAATAGTTGAATACATATTTTTCCTATAGATATAAGATTTTGACTTACCAGAGGTTTTAAGGTATGGTTACTAGGTGAATTTGTTTTAGAACCTTCATAAAACTTTAACTCAATTTTTCTAAAAACTAACTTTGCTGACTCTGCAGACTTCAAATCGGTGTAGCTCATTCATTTTTTGTCTGATATAAACAAGTCATACATCATCTTGAAGGTTTTTTAATAGAGAATGTAAAATAACAATATCTAATTTTTGAAATTGTGCTAAATGCGACTCATTTTGCCAGCATGGGTAACATATTATTCCATAATTTTGTGACAGCCAAAAAGGCCTATTGAACCATTTCTTTAAAGATTGAAATAAATATTAAAATAACCATTTCATGATGTAAAATCAACCCAGAATTCTAGTCAAACTGAGCTACCATCTGTGTTAAATGTGTAATGTGTGCTGGGTTTAATGAGCACCCCAACTTGTCAGATAAGAATAACACAGCATGTCTTTTGACTATTATTTACCAACAGTGTGTTTAAAGACTACTAAATTTGACTTGTTTTAACCTCACATTTTTATATAAATCCCTGAAAAAATGATCACAACAAACTGGTGTTAAGTTTGTCTTCACCTAGAACAGCTTTTCCAGGTTACAAACACTTCTTATGCAAATAAAATCTCAATTAACTCCACAGTACTTTTCCCGTATGAATAATTTCCCCCTAGGCGTTACCTTGGCAATCTGGCAGAATTTTTTTTTTCTCTCCTCATAATTACACTTTGACTGTTAGTATAACCATGATGCATACTTGTAAAATGTAAGCAGAGGAATTTTTAACATCAACATTCAAGGCAATCAGCGCATATTCCAGCATGCTCATTATGATCCATCCGCCTCAAACATGCAAAACAAGAGTTCATACTGTGTGACCAAAGGATAAAGCCAGGCTATTACACTGAGTCTTTCAAATAATAACCAGACAGGGGAGCCGCAAACCTGATGAGCACAAAAATGTCACGACTGCAGAGTAGCATTACCAAGCATAAAGGCTCACCTCCACTCTAAATTCAAATGAAGACCAGCTTGTAAAAGCTGAAAGAGCTTACAGTAGTACTGTAACTTGCAGCAGTGAAGCACTTAAATGGGTCAGGTTACATTTTCCACAGGACTACATTTCCTTCAACCCCGTATTGGAATCAAATACCTTGATAAATTTGATGCACTAAAATTTGAGAAGGTATATAGCTTTCTACTTTATTTGTATATCTATATTTCACCAAGAGCAAGATGGAGGGAGAGCCATGCATATGAAAAAATGATTTTATATGTTTTATTCTTTTTTATTATTTATAAGAACATGTAATATTAACGACCATACTTGATAAATACTATCCTGAGCAATAACATTGCCATATATAATACATATTTATTATTATTAGTTGCAGTAGTGGCTTTCCTCCTTATTTAAACTTAAATGCTTTTGCTTAAAACTGAAGAAATTCCGTATTTCTTTTGCATTCTTTTATGCAAGGAGAACAAATGCCCAAGGTGTTTGTGTTTTCAAAAGAATCCCAGTACTAACAGTCTTCAGTTTCTTCTGATGCTGCACCTTTGATTCGGCTAAAAAAAATAAAAATAAATAAAAACAATCTACATTGAACACTTGAAACTAGATTTGCTTCATACACCAAATGCATTGCA
The DNA here is from genome assembly GCF_024679245.1 of Pseudorasbora parva. Classification (NCBI taxonomy): domain Eukaryota; kingdom Metazoa; phylum Chordata; class Actinopteri; order Cypriniformes; family Gobionidae; genus Pseudorasbora; species Pseudorasbora parva. The sequence continues at coordinate 32,344,207 of NC_090190.1, read as the reverse complement.
GGTGGGAAGGTTTAGATTAAATTGCAGTATATTAAACACTACTAAATCAATTTCAGCTCGAAATGACCTCAGATGTAAATCTGTATGTGCTAATGAAGCACCTTCTGTTAACCATTAGATTCTGAACATAGAGAAATGGAACAGCCTGCTCTGCATCCTCTCAGCAACTAAACCAAACACATCACATTTTTGGAAACGTATAGATCAAGTTTATATTGGTAAGAATATCAAAATCAATTTCCATTTTTTTCCCCCTCAAAGATGACCCATTTAAAAGAGACGGGAAAATTTTTTATTCAAAATATTGTTTTAGAAATCGAAGTTTAGATGCATTTGTCCCAATTATGTCTCGCACATATCTCAAATGGATAACTGAAGAGTCCAGCGATCTAAATGGCCTGCCTTCCTTGAGGGACACTTCAAAAGCTATTAATATAATCTTTTTAACATTTGCCCACTTATAATCAGAGGTCACAGCCTTTGAAATTACTGGAATCCACAATGACACATTTAGTGCTGTTGCTAGGGAGATTTGAAAGACTTCAGGATTGAAGTGTTGCATGATGGCCATACATTTTATAGCGTTGCATAGCTCTGCTTCATAATTGCGTAGCGTTCAGATCATTCTGGTTTCATATGCGCCGCACTAGAGTTGAACCAGAAGTTGTGCGAGTGCCCCTGAGACGGCAGTAATCATCTGTATTGCATTATGTGCCATATTGAGGTCCAGATGGACTAAGTGGTGCATTTTATTTTATTTTATTCAAAAGCTTTTTGGAACCTGAAAGGCTGTGTTTACTAAAATCTGCTTGAACCTAACCAAATATTAAATTCCACATATCTTTTTCATTGTTTTAGAAAGGGGCGAGTGCCTGAGGTGTTTGTGTTTTCAAAAGAATTCCAGACTTCAGTCTCTTTTGATTGCGCAGCTTTCATTCGGCTGAAATCAATCTACATTGAACACTTAGAAATGGATTTTCAGTGTCAGATTTCGAAGCTCATGCAGAGGGTGCAAAGTGGCAGAATAGTGTCTGAAACATCTTCTCACACCAGGATATTTAACCACGTGATGTACCGTATTGTTCCGAATATGTTCCGTATTGGCCCTGAATATAAGATGACACTCTTTTATAAGACAGACCTTTTAAGTAGGTTAGGGTTTGTCTGGCTAGCCATGTCTTGTCCAGTTTGTACCTGCTAGCAGACACAGAACATACACAATTACCCAATATGCGTACAAAATCTTTTAATAATATTTTAATAAAGGTTGTCGAATCTCAAAAAATGTTCATTGTTCAATATCTCAATATTTCAATATCTCAATATTTTAATTTCAATGAACTCAAAATTTTAAGGCAATCAGGTAACTTTTTTTCTAAATAATTTTTTACAGTGTATAAACAAATAAATCACATTATATTATAGAAATATTTACCCATGACCAATATATTTTAAAGGCACAATATGTACGATTTTTGGATCTTCGTTTATCAATGACATCATAACCACGTTACCCTCGACACTTTAATATATTATAATTTTTATTAGAAAAGGAAACAACTATTTGGACACATTTATGGACGAAAAATGAATCATTGTTATATACCATGCCTTATATACCATGCCTGTTTTACCATGCCTAATATCGATCTTGCTCACTGCAGTGTGCAACAAGTGTCTCATAGCAGTCGTGTGTGAACTCACAGAGTAACATTAGTACAGAATTTTCAACATGCTCAAGAGTATCTAATAGGATAAAACAGCACTGCGTTACCCCACATTAGCTTGACCGGAAGAAGCAGAAGTGGCGACTGTGACATAATAAAAGTCCCACTGCTGTCGAACTGTGTCAAGCTTGCTCTCATCAGAAATTGTATTCATGATTTCTGATATGATTTCTGTCTGAGCCCCTTCCCAATTCCTTTCCATTGGCTGTGAGGTGAAGACTACATCTCTGGGCTGCATTTCCCGAAATGTTCTCAACTCTACGTCATTCTTAAGTTATACCTTAAGGTATTCCTTAAAGTTAATATGTGTTTCCTGAAACAAACTTAGTTAAGAATACCTTCTTTAAGTCATACTTTCGTAAGGTTGGTCTGGACCACTCTTAGCTATACCTTATCACTATTAACAGTTCATTCCACTAGTGGCCACCACTGTGCAAAAAGCTTCTTTATATGTCAGTCTATACGAATATAATTCCGAAGTTGCAATATACACCCAGTGTTCAATAAGGCTAGTTGAATTGTTTTTGTTTTTTTTAATTTATTTTTAATTTTTTATGCAAGGATTAAAATTGTCATAAAAAATTTAATTACAAACACTGATGGTTGTTAGCTTTTTAATGATATTATCCAAAGGTACATCAGCTGGCAAACCATTAGACAGGAAAGGCTTAGGAGCCTATTTAAAGGGAATGATTGTGGAAGAGAGTTTGGTCAAACTTTGGCAGGGAGGCAGCGAATAGAATTGTGCTAAATCAAAGACGGCGCCGTCCGCGGAGCCATTTAGTGTATGTGCATTATTTAATCCGTGAAAACTTTAGTCCCCTGGCTACCATGTCAGAAGCTGCTATTAAAAGAAATTTCACCTACCACGAAAGCAAATTCAGCAGCTTTTAGATCTTGTTGTTGGACCAACTTTGTCGAGACACAGCTACCCCCTCAGCCCTTAAATCAGCTGCAGCGGCTCTTCTCTTTCTTTCTTTTTTCCCGCCATATAGTAGCAGCTGATTATATGTTTTGCGTGTTGCGTTTTTATTGACTAGGCCATCTAATAATATAAATTAGTTATTTACACAATAATGTGATGCGGCTGCTGCATGGGCAATCATCCCTGGTTGTGGAGTAAATCAAGACACTGTGGAAAATATATTGTAATAATTTAAATGACGCGTGATGCTCATGATGCGTTTGAGCATGAGATTGCTGGTTCGTGTAAAATGTAGGTGCAATTTTGTATGATAAATGAAAGTTCAACTATTTCTGAAGTGCTTCTTTTATAAAGAACATAATTTTTTGCATAACGCAGTGAAACAGTCCCTGAATAGAGTAAATAATCGATTACTGAGCCATCGATATAAGCCAATTCAGCACCGCCGCCACGGACAGCACCCGCTTACGTCGCACTTAAGAAGGTATACCTTAAGCGACCTCCTAAGGTATAGTTCGGGGAACACACCTAGAAAAGGTATACCTTCAGTTAAGTTAAACCTTTAGAGTCTTTGTAGCACTCTAAGAGACAACGTTATCGGGAAATGCAGCCCTGATTATTACGCGCTCAATTTCGGTTCATCATATCAAGTTATACCTTTGTTTTGAACAGGCGACCTCTAGCGGTGAAAAACTACATGCTGTGCTTTCAAAAGGGCTCTTATAAAAGTTACTTTCATAAAAAACTTTTACTGTAACTTTTACTGTACACTGTAACTTTTATTTTCCATGTCAGAGTTTAGAACAAATTAAAAACATTTTTTTTTTTTTTTTTTTTTTACAAATCAACAAATAAAACAAATTAAAAAATTAAAAAAAATACATTGTCATGATTTTTATGGCTCTTTAATTTAATTTAATCAAAAGTTATTAAATTTTGTGTCAATTAAAAATTTTCATAATTTTTGACCAGAAGGTGGCCTGCCCCGAAACTTTTCTGAGTACCGTCAGAGCATGGTGCCGAAGACATATACTGAGAATATAAAAATAAAAAAAAAGGGAGATGAACGAAGGTCTTATAGGTTTGGAATAGGATCTGTGGAGAACACAAGCTCAAGACACTTTCACACTTTATTCTACGACATAAAATGCATCAGTATTACCCCACTCATGATTTTTTCAAATGTTAGGCGTCTTGAAAAAGGCGGTTGCTAACAAGTGGCTAAATGAGACTACAGAGGCTGTCGAGTAGATTAAACGTCATCATGCCGAAAAGGTAAGTTCGGTCTGCTTTTACATCCTCATTATGCTCATAATTGTGCTATTACAACTCAAACATTCTGGGGAAAAAAAGGTTTTAGATAATAACTGAAAGAGTTGTCGGAATTGCGGGACTGTGGTGTAGTCCATTTATAGCCTACCTTTAGCCTTACTTCTGGCAACTGCATTTAGGCTTCAAATTTCTGTGTTTATCCGTGATAATTATTTTAATGGACAAACTGTGTAAATATCATAAACTTTTGTTGATCACAGAGCTTGTTTTTGCGATAATCTAAAAGCCTCTGTTTTTTCTCAAAGGAACCAGTGCAATGCTAACTAGCGGATGGCCTACAAAGTGACGCCATACCTACACCCCTTAATGACAGAATTTTTACTTTGGGGTGAACTAACCATTTAAAGTTTGCACAATAACCTCCCATCAGTTGCTGGTTCACTTGCCCAAACTTCTGGATGGTCTTTTATAGGTGTGGGTCGCATCATTCTTGGGGGGCACACTCGTTTTACACGTATTTGGCACTCCCTATTGTTGCGGGTGTATTACTGACATATAAAAGTCTAGACCCTGAATATAAACTGACCCTATTTTTGTCTTATATTCAGAACTATACAATAATTAATTACTGTATTAATTAAACCAGTTAAGTGACTCCATGCCATGGTCTGGTTGGCGGTGTTTGTCAAGAGGTGAAGGAAGTCTCTGGAGATATGCTCTCAGAGAGAGAGTTAACTCTGTAACTCCAAACCCACGCTCTCACCAATCCTCAACACATGAGCCTTTCCAAATGTAGTTAATTAAAGCCTAAGCAAGCAAATGAAAATGTAATGTAATATTTTTCCACAGGAGAGAAATACGATGGCAGAGAGAATGTCTCCAGAGTGTGAAAAAACAACACAGGTAGCCTGAAACTTATTCGAGTTTAATTGGTCATCTTAATTATGCTGAAATCTTATTAAGTGGTATGACACGGTGAATTTTTAGTCCACCGTCACATGCGAGTGGCAGATACTGGTTGCTGCAGAATGAATTATTTAAGTAGGGATTTTTACAAACAAGCCTAGACGGTGTTTGTTCAAAGGAAGGAAGAAAGGGCGAAACAGACAGATTTTAAATATTGTAAATCCAGGGCATGCGTTGACAGCATAAGGCTTAAGTGACAAAAGAGACCTTCAAAAGGTCTCTGACTGAGTCATTTCTGAACATAATAGCTGTACCGGATGTGTTTGTGTACTAGTAACACTTGCGCACTGTAATCACAGAGCGGGTATAAAACACTACATACACCATTTCATGTGATTTTCCGTTGCTGATGGCTATTTACTATAAAAATGCAATGTCATTTTAATACATACTAGTTTACATTTAGATTCAATTTGAGCAGTTTTCTTTGAAATGCATTGAATCAATGTGTCCTGAAATATCCCACCTGTCGCTGTGACAGCCCTAGGCCCTGTGAACATCTGGGAGTGGCCCACACTTTTTCAGTCAATCAGAAAGGCTCTCTTGCATCTGACATTCTAGCATGCCTTTGGAGGACTGATAGAACTTTGGAGGGCAAAAGATACAAATTTCTCAACGTATGATCAAATGATGGAGCATCACTTTTGCGAACCCTTGCATATTCCCCTCTATGCCAATATTTGCATACACTGTAGTGTGTATAGGTATCGTAACTCAAAAAGTAATTACCAAAACATTTTACTATTGTACACAGGGCTCTCACACAACATTTTTCTGTTTACTGCCTATTCACTGTTTGAAAAAAAAGAAAAAAAAAACAACCTGTATTGTGACCTGTATTGTTGACTAATGCTTAATACTTTGAATAATTACCCACTGTTTTGCCAAAATTAGAAGAGGCATATCTAGGAGACAGCTCAGTGCTTTTCCAGTCCGTGCACATAGAGAGGACAACTGAGGTCATGGCTGAAAAATGACCAAATACCATTATATCTCTGAGGGAAAGTGTTATTGTGCATTCCAGAAAAAAAATAATTAAGTCTAAAGAAAATAATAATGGAGATGATGAGACTAGGTCAGGGTTTGTCTGGCTAGTCTAGTCCAGTTTTAGTTAACACTTGCTGGTAGATTTTATTCTTAAAAGCTCCAAATTACTAACTTTATTTTCCAAGTCAGAGCTCAGAACAGTCGCTAACAAATAGCTTGTGACTGTTCACTCGCTCACTGTCATCAGCCAATCAGTTTTGTCATGATGTCATATTTACGGCTCAGATAATCTGCTCTAACATACTGGCTGCAGAATTGACGGCTACATCCATGGACCCTTTTCACCGGCTGTCATGCATTTCCACAATACTTAACATCGCAAATCTGTGTATATATATATATATATATATATATATATATATATATATATATATATATATATATATATATATATATATATATATATATATATATATATTTATTTATTTATTTTTTTTAATTTTTTTTTAAATCACGCTATAAGCCGATATCTCAAGAATCGAAATTACGTCACCACTGTGTAAAATTAGTTCCATTACTACTACATTAGTATTCTCTTTTCTTGGTCTGTTTTCCAATCTGCTGTTATCAAATTTACAAAGAAAGTAAATGTACATCTTTGTGAGGTTTGAGTGTTATACCAGCAGAGTGAGGTCAAAGAGTAAATCCATGGGTATTTGGGGACATTTTTGCCGGTCCTCACTTTCCGAGAACCCTTCAAAGGCCTGTTTGAGGGTCAATACTTGGTTTTAGGGATAAGGTTATAATTAGGTTAAGGGTATGCTTAGGGTAAGGGTTCAAGTTAGGCAGTTAGTTGTGATAGGTAGGCTTAGGTTAAGGAGCTTGCATTGTGTCAATGAATGTCCTCAGAAAGATAGATGTACAACAATGTGTGCGTGTGTGTGTACCAAGCGAAGATTTTCCCAGCACAACGTGAAAAACACTGTTTTAAAATGATGTGTGATCATGTACAGTCACACCAATCAGATACGGAGAATGATATGAACAATACACGTCTTCATTTCAAATGAATTCTTAAATGTATCTCTTAATTAGAGCTGTGTTGTCTAACCGATAAATCACCAAGACAGTTAAACATTTTCATGATATTTAAAGGAAGTGCATGTAAGATTGTGGCCAAAACTGGTACTGCAATCACTTTCAAATGACTGTAGAGCGGTGTATCCTCTCTCCCCCTCCCCCTGACTCGAGGTTGCCAGATAGGCTGCGGGATCCAACAGGAACGTTTGTAGATCAGCAGCTGTGGTAACTAGAGCAGATCTGGCAACCTGGGTGCCGAAACATTACTGACTTCGTGATTGGTAGATAAGTGGAGGGCGGAGCTTCAGGCAAAAACACAACATGTCAACATCAACATCAGTTGAGGGCTGCAACAACAACTAATATTTACTAGTACTAGTATTTGAAATTAACATGATTTCTTAATGTCTAGTGATATATCAGGGCCATTTTATGATTAATTGAAAGGCATTTCTTACATACAAAGACTTTAATTCTCAAACTATTTCTTGTTAGGCTCAGCCATCGCTGTTATTGGAAAAAAAATTACCCACTGTGGGCCAATCTGAAAGCTGAAAAACTACTTCAACAATTAGTGGAAACGGGAACATAAAAAATATATTTGTTGTAGTTTGGCTTCAACACTTTAGAAGAACTACTTCTGCTTCTGCGACCATGGAAATATTAGTTTTACTATAGCCGATTCCATTCTCTCAAATTCATAAAGAAACATTAAATCTAAGAATCTTATGAATAAATCTTAACTCTTACCTGTGGCTCCCTGCCCAGACCAGCCCCTCCTCCCACAGCAATGACAGGCACTCCTGTTTGGGCCGAGACAAATTCCAGCATAGGTGCTAACGGTGCCCGGTTTGGAGGTGGCGGCTTCTCTTCCTCAAACACAAGGCCTTGTAGCGGAGTGGTAGCCAGTAACTCGCATAACTGTAGCAAGAGGCTCCCAGGACTGCTCTCGTTCACGGCCAGCCAGATCACATTCGCGGGACCCCATGGCGTCATCACACTTTCACCCACCTGTCCTGACCAGGCCCGACTTAGAAAACCCGTCCCCGAGTTGCTGCTGCTTGGCCCGGCACCGGAGCCGGAGCCCGCTGAAGAGGCGCCGCCCACGCCCCCCACCCCAGCGCTCGTTTCCGGGAGGTGGGAGGAGCCAGAGTGAACCACAGCGATGTTGACTCCGCCCGAAGCCCCTCCTGAGTCCCTCTCTCTCTCCCGGGGGCGGAGCAGCAGTGGGGGGGAAGGCTGGGCCGGCCCAGTGCACGCCAGCACAGCCAATAGAAACGAAAGGGCGGGCCTCGCCGCCATAACACGGGCAGAGAGTCACTTGGGTGGGTAGCACTTTATGCAGGAACGAGACCTTGAGGGAGAAAAGAAAGAACGACAAAAAGGCAAGCAGTCAGCTTACAGTACATCAACATCAATTAAGACGCTGCCAGACACCAAGATACATTAACTTAGCAGAGGTAGTTAAGTCCCTTCATTGAGATTGGAGAAGATTGCTAACACATCTCACCTCCCTGAACCTCACCAATCCCCAGGGAACATGGGAAATCATTACCCCCCCCTGTATTGATTCATGCATTAGATCGTTCAACGCAGGACAGAGTCTCGAATCTTCACAATAAATCTGCCTGGTCGTAAAGCGTCCATCTCTGCCTGGGTAGATCTAGAGCAGACTGAGTAAATAAAAGTGAAGAACAGAGGGGATGAGGCCGCCCTCTGCGCCTTTTGTTTGTGTTCCTCACACAATGAGCGAAAAAAGCGAGAGTGCACGAGAACGAGAGAGGGAGGGAGAGACAGCGTGCTTGTGCTGATACAAATGGCAGGCCATGTAAGCGCCAGCAACACCATGAATCATTTTCAAGTCACTTTGTACGCCAGCCATCAAAACCTACCCACCCATCCCTCCGCCTTTGCTGCAGACGTGCACATACACACTCTCTTTAATTAACCTCCCACTAAACACACTTATTTATACACAAACAACACATACACGAGCGTACAGACAAGCAATAGTGCGATATACTGTGTGATATATAGCACAAACGTACCTATACTCGCACTAATGTGTATATTAAGTAATGCACTGATTCAGGGTCTGGCAGCACATTCACACACCCACATGCACACACAATTACAAATTAACATCTATCTCGCCGTCATACTGGCTACGTTTCAGAACTGGAGCTGCTAATGTCATAGCTTTGAACCAGAAGGCACGCTGACGTCATAATTTCTTCTCTCTTTTTCCTCCTTCTCTCTTCCCCATTAATTCTCCTTGCAGTTCTTTTGACACTGGGAAAAAGACACAGAATGGGGGATTAAGACTTGGGAAAGCAAGATCCGTTTGGGAAAGACCAATAGGCAGAGGAGGGGGGTGAAAAAATGAAAGAAGTGGACGTTTGAATGGAAGCAAAGAGTGAGAAGAAAGAGGGGTGAAAAGGATGAGAGCAAAGGAGGTAAAAAGAGAAATATTTAAGAGTGAGATCAATAACATAAAAGGACAGATGCCTATAAGGGAGTTTTGAGTAAAGGCAAACGGGCCTATCTGAGGATCTACTGCATAATTCAGGACATCATTACTATCGGCCTATGGGCAAAGACTGCAGTGGCGCGAGTAGGGGAAAATACTGCGGAGTAAATGGAAGAACACAAACAAAATTTATTTGACTCCGTGTTAATATGTCTAGCGCACAGTACTTAAAGTGGACGGCAGGCTTCTGAAAAGGGCTATGCGTTTCAGCTCTCATTCCGCATGTTGAAATCCAAAGGGATTGAGGACCAGAGAAGGTGACTTCTTTGTGCATCAAGCATAAAAAATCCATTAAAGTCATAATTCCGCTTCAAAGAAATACAAAGTAACGGATGAAGAGAAAAACAATAACCTGTACCGTAGACCGAGTCTAGATAGGAACATCTGTTCTGGATAGTTAAGTGTGATTATAGATGAAACTGTAGAGCTATAAAGCTCCTTATGCTTGATCCAAATGGGTTATTAGCAAGAGAGCGCAAAAATAAAAAAAATCTTTAAAACATAATAGAGTAGGAAGTTCAGCACACACCTCAGGCAAAATCATCAGGCTTAAATCTAAACATGCAGTCAATTGAAAATGAAGTTAAGTAAATATTTGAGGGGTAAAATAGTCTATAGTCTAAGATGTTAAAGTCTGGTTTGGAAGATTCCCTCACAAAAAAATAAATAAAAATGTTTAACCTTTAGGGTACAACAGCTTGTCACTTACCCTTAAAAGGACATCTTTGTACCTGTTTTCCTTTTTTACTCTTAAAAGGTGCACATTAGTACCTTAAAGTAGCAATACGTACCTTACGTTTTGAAACTTTTAGGGGTAAAAAAAGGTACAAAGATGTCCTTTTAAGGGTACTGCCCCACTGATAGGCTGTTGTACCCCTAAAAGTATAATTTTTACTAAGATTTTTCTAACAGTGTTGTTGTGAAAGGTGTTTTTTTCTGAATGCAGGAATACAAGGAACTACATGCTTTTGTGTGACAATGGGGTTGAGGGTTCTTGTCCTCAATGCCAGTGGTTGTGCCTCCATGTTTTACTTATAAAAGTCTACCACTCTCAGAAAAAAGGTACAGTGCTGTCACTGGGGCAGTACCCTAAGGTACAAAAGTGAAAAGGTACAACTTTGTACCTTAATCGCCCCTAAATGGTATATATTAGTACCTTAAAAGGTACATCAGTACTTTAAGACTGTGAATTAGTACCTTAAAGGTACATAGTAGTACTTTAAAGGTACATATTAGTACCTTTTTGTTTTTGTACCTTAGGGTACAGCCCCAGAAAGCAATGTACCTTTTTTCTGACAGTGTAAGACTCACTGTTACATCAGCAGTGCGGGATAAGAATAAGTAACTCAAAAACGGAGGTGATTGATAAAATGGCAAGACTTTATTCTTTTTGCCCTTAAAGTCCGTCAGCTTGACTTTCTGAAGGTGAGCTTAAAGAGTGGGCTGCCTTTGACGCTGGAAAACTGAATTGAGCAATGATATCGACATGAAACCAGACAGAGAAGTTCAAGCACTTGTAAACAGGAGGGAGAAGCTTTAAGGGGTGGGAAAAAAAATGTTGAAAGTGCAATATACATCTCTGTGCGATATGAGAATCGATACGTATACGCCAAATATCGATATTTTTCATTAATAAAATAAGCTGCTCTAAATAGGTTGCTGCTTCATGGCTCCTCGAGGTGGCGCTCAACACATGAACATGAAAATAAATGAACTAGCCTTAAAAGAGGTTAACGGTTTAAGGAAAACCTGCACTTAAGTCAGTTCACCCAAAAATGAAAATTCTGTCTTTAATTACCTACCCATATGTCATTCGACACCCGCAAGACCTCAGTTCATCTTCGGGACACAAATGAAGATATTTTTGTTGAAATCCGATGGCTCAGAAAGGCCTTCATTTACACCAATGTCATTTACTCTGTCAAGACACATAAAAGGCACTAAAGACGTCGTTACAAAGTTCATCTCACTACAGTTTCTCTACAATAATTTTATGAAGCGACAAGAATAATTTTTACGTGCAAAAAAACAAAAACAACGATTCATGATTCGGATCGCCAAAGTCGTTTCAGCAGTTTTCAGCAGTATCGTAGTGATTTCAGCAGTTTATCAGTTTGACATGCGATCCGAATCATGAATCGATACGCTGATTCATAACCGTTCAAAGCTTTGTTTTGAAAGCAGCTCATCACTATATAAGTCTTTATTATGTTTTTTGCGCACAAAAACTATCCTCATCGCTTCATAAAATTATTGTAGAGCCACTGCAACAATATGGGCTTTGTAACAACATCTTTAGTGTCTTTTATGGGACTTGAGAAAGGAAATGACATTGGTGTCAATGAAAGCCTTTTCAACAAAAATATCTTTGTTTGTGTTCCGAAGATGAACAGAGGTCTTATGAGTGTCGAACTACATGAGGGTAAGAGTTTTTTAAACAGAATTTTAATTTTTGGGTGAACTAACCCTTTTTCACAGGCATTTTGTTTTCATAGTTAAATAGATATTGTGATGAATCATAGAATTGTCAAGCAATATATATTGATAATTGCTGAATGGCTATATTGTGATATAAAAGGTATGTGCGTGACGTCACCATTGGCCAGAGTCGCTGCGGTTCCACTCCAAGAATTGGAGAATGCAGCGGAATACACACGAAACACACTAAAACGGGAAAGAGCTTTGAGATTGACTGGACAAATCAATTTTGATAAACTCACGAAAGCTACAGAAAAGAGAAGCACATGGATCGCTGCAATTCACAGAACCAACTGGACTCCAGGTAGCGAAACGTGGATTTATCATTTTGTAAATATATTGAATTTTGGGGGTAAATTCATATTGTATAGCTATATATTGTATTGCTATATATACACTCACCTAAAAGATTATTAGGAACACCTGTTCAGTTTCTCATTAATGCAATTATCTAATCAACCAATCACATGGCAGTTGCTTCAATACATTTAGCGGTGTGGTCCTGGTCAAGACAATCTCCTGAGCTCCAAACTGAATGTCAGAATGGGAAAGAAAGGTGATTTAAGCAATTTTGAGCTTGGCATGGTTGTTGGTTCCAGACGGGCTGGTCTGAGTATTTCATAATCTGCTCAGTTACTGGGATTTTCAAGCACAACCATTTCTAGGGTTTACAAAGAATGGTGTGAAAAAGGAAAAACATCCAGTATGCGGCAGTCCTGTGGGCGAAAATGCCTTGTTGATGCTCGAGGTCAGAGGAGAATGGACCGAATGATTCAAGCTGATAAAAGAGCAACTTTGACTGAAATAACCACTCATTACAACCGAGGTATGCAGCAAAGCATTTGTGAAGCCACAACACACACAACCTTGAGGCGGATGGGCTACAACAGCAGAAGACCCAACCAGGTACCACTCATCTCCACTACAAATAGGAAAAAGAGGCTACAATTTGCACAAGCTCACCAAAATTGGACAGTTGAAGACTGGAAAAATGTTGCCTGGTCTGATGAGTCTCGATTTCTGTTGAGACATTCAAATGGTAAAGACAGAATTTGGCATAAACAGAATGAAAACATGGATCCATCATGCCTTGTTATCACTGTGCAGGCTTCTGGTGGTGGTGTAATGGTGTGGGGGATGTTTTCTTGGCACACTTTAGGCCCCTTAGTGCCAATTGGGCATATTTTAAATGCCACGGTCTACCTGAGCATTGTTTCTGACCATGCCCATCCCTTTATGACCCCCATGTACCCATCCTCTGATGGCTACTTCCAGCAAATGGTAAAGACAGAATTTGGCATAAACAGAATGAGAACATGGATCCATCATGCCTTGTTATCTCTGTGCAGGCTGGTGGTGGTGGTGTAATGGTGTGGGGATGTTTTCTTGGCACACTTTAGGCCCCTTAGTGCCAATCAGCATAATTTAAATACCATAGCCCACATGAGCATTGTTTCTGACCATCTCTATCCCTTTATGACCACCATGTACCCATCCTCTGATGGCTACTTCCAGCAGGATACTGCACCATGTCACAAAGCTCAAATCATTTCAAATTGGTTTCTTGAACATGACACTGAGTTCACTGTACTAAAATGGCCCCCACAGTCACCAGATCTTAACCAAATAGAGCATCTTTGGGATGTGGTGGAACGGGAGCTTCGTGCCCTGGATGTGCATCCCACAAATCTCCATCAACTGCAAGATTTTATCCTATCAATATGGGCCAACATTTCTAAAGAATGCTTTCAGCACCTTGTTGAATCAATGCCACGTAGAATTAAGGCAGTTCTGAAGGCGAAAGGGTGAAACACAGTATTAGTATGGTGTTCCTAATAATCCTTTAGGTGAGTGTATATCAAATATTGATATAACTGATCACCCGGATTTAGACCTATCTATATTTATATCAAGCGTTCACAGGCATATTTGTTTTATGCATTTCCCCAACGTCGAAATCAGGCGCATATAAATATCAGGAAACACATATAAATATCAGGAAATCCTGGCTGAATGTCAATATCCACGGATCACTGGATTGTTGATAAGTTGTAAAGAACGATATATTGAGCCCAACCTTTAGTTTAAACTAATAATGTTTTACTCGCATTTATGCAGTTCCCCCTATTAACTCCGGTCATACAGCAGCTCTTTTGCCAATCAGTCCGGCTGAGAGGGCATGTTCCAACGGGAAAGTGGCATCAATGCATTCCCTCTACCATTACTGTGAACCATGTATCATGTATCCTATCTTGAGGTGCCCTATGATTGATTGCCACCCTACATTGCTCCAAATTATACATTGTTCCCTATTTTTATGAGCAAAAGCTTGTTGACACATGTTGATAACAGAAGCGCATCGGAAAAAAGTGTGAAAGCAGAACAGAGGGGAACAACTGAAATTGGGTATGGACTGAAGCAATCGTATAAAGTGTGAAAACACTCTAAGTCAGGCAATTTGGCCAGTCATTGCCTCTGTGAGTAGCCGTCTGGTGATTAAGACTGTGCTGATAACGTAGACGTCACAAATGTGATCCTAGGCAGGACTGACACATAAACTGGGGAGTTTCTAAGTGAAGCCTAACACAATCAAGTCTTTCATCAAGGCACTTAATACCATGTTGCTCTAGGGAAACAGCTCCTGCCATTTATGTCCTAGTAGAAAGTGTCTGTTAAACGACAAGTAACCTTCATGAAAGCACACTTATGAATGAACTTGCCCACAGAAATAAAAACGGCACCAAGCAATAACTTCACAATCATTTGGTAAACATTTTGATGTGTTTTCAATCATACTTCAGAAACATTTCATTATTGCATGCTAGATCTCGTTACAAAAGACAAAAATAACTTAATGCTGCTATTACAGGCTATAAATGAGTTATACCCCAGCCTCAGAATAAGCCACGGTTCTAAAATAAATCAACTTCTTTGCTACATTTAAACATATCTTATTCAAATTCTGCTATTGTTTAGAGAAAAGGGTCAATCTTTATATAAGGTGTCTTTAACTACTATTTACTTGCATCAAAAAATAATGTAGTACGGTCATGTTGCATTGCAAAACACTTTCGATTGCTATTAAGATGGATAAGGGTAAGATTAGGTGGTACGGGTTTAAGGGTGGTTTAAGGTGTATGGGAAGACTCAATAATGTAATTATTATTAATTATAAGAAATTAGTCTATTTTTAATACTAATATAAAAAAGTAATTATGACTCAAAAATGTAATTATAGATGTAATAACAGAAATTAGTATTTTTTTTACAAAATATATAAGTACAATGTAAAAAAAAACGGATGTGTAGAATAAGTTCCATGTATCAAATGATTAATTTAAATGCAAGTACATAGTAGTTCAAGAAACCTAATATGCAGTGGGGCCGAGAATAAATAATGTAAATGGTATGTAGAATTCTAAATGGATAGAAAATGCTAATAAATGCTTCTCCTGTGGGATATTGTTGTGCGAGTTCATGTTTTTTCCCCAAGAGTCTGATGGCAATAAATATTTAATTCTCCGTTCAGGGTTGATAAGCAGAATCGACTCTGGAGCGAGTGACCCCATGATGAAATGAGTCAAAGAGAAAATGTCTTGAGATTTCTGTGGTGCGCTGTAAAGGCAATATACTTTTTCTGCTTTGTGACCACATCCAATATGTACTTTAGTTTCTGATGCTCAAGAAGCTGAACCAATGATCTTAAGCAAAGTACTCTTAAGCAAAATGAGCAAAAAATGCATTTTAACAAAAAGTGGTTTAATGCATTTTAGCTATACATTCATGAGAGAAGCAGCAATAGTTCTGGGCATCAAAAGAATTTTGGCTCTTGATTTGATTCAGATTCATTTAAGTATATTTCAGTACATTTTGTGTACATATGAAAAATGATGCAGCCATTGAAAATATTGGGATTAAATGTGACCAGTGCTGGAAAAATTGGTCACACTAAGCAAATTTGCAATATTATATTATTTTCAATTGTACAATAAGAAAAATTTCAAAATGATTTATGATTTGTTGGAATCAGATTTGAACACCTACCCCTTTCTTTTCATTTTGCTACACCTATCTGAAGTTGATATAGTCAGCAAAGTCAATTTTGAGGAAAATTTAAGTTTTCCGAAGCTTCCAAAAGAAAATCACCTATATAGCAACCATACCTTGATAATAACACCAAATTTGGCACACACCAAGTCCAAAAAAATAATATATACACTGTAAAATCCAACAGTGATTGTAACTAACACTTATTAGTTAATGTTATTTAATGTCTTAATTTTAAAAATCTAGTAATCTGAACTATTCACACACTATTCATTGTATAATCAGAAAAACCCAGTAAAAATATTTAATTGGTTTGAGTGCCATTTTGTCAGGTGCAAAAACAAAAACATAGTGATTTTGAAAAAAAAAAAACTCACCATAGTGATCAGTATTCAATTTGGTGGGGCACTTGGAACATTCATATTATTATAACTCTCTTCCTATTGATGCAGTGATGCAACAAGAAATAGTTATTTGGTTTCAAAGGAAGAAAAGTAATAAATAGGTACCTTTTAAAAGTTGACCTATAGCTTCTGACTGAATACTTACCCCTAGTTAATGATTTAATCAGAAAATAAGATCATCTTTTAAAATTAACCTAATATTTCCCTTTATGTAATATAATGAGTATTAGATTTGTATCGCTATACCACTCTTCTGCCCTACAAAGGCAAAAGACCTTAACTCACTGGAGTGTGGAACTGAGAAAAATGACTTTAAAGATTTTTTGTTGTCCAGCCAAATTAGTTATAGGTAGGACACTGGAAATCTGGCATTTAGATGTTTTAGTAATGACAATTATCTACATACACTTTTTTTTTACTCAAACTTGACTTTTAACCCCTATTTTGAAGTTACGGCACTCTGCCTTTGTATTGTCTGCAAAAAATGTGGAGTCATGCCAAGGCAAAAGGCAGTAACTTCCATATTATCAATATTTGGTTGCTGATCACCATTTGCAAAATCAATATAGTAACACCTTTATAAAATCTAATGATCATGGCATTTATTTTGGATGATTTACAATTAATTATAGCCATCTTATTATTATTAAGGACACAATACCTCTAGTAAAGTGAATCTTCATTGGTGTGCAGCAAAACTTACAGGTTGATAGGTGACACTGAATTATATGAACAAGATAAGATTATTTCTAATGAGTAAACATTTGCATATATAATGCAAAGATATAAAAAATAGAACAAATAAAAAATCTTGTAAAAATGCATGGGATTGGAATAAGATAAATAGCAAAGTGCCGCTGGTTAATCAAGGGTTAAGTTTGGCGACAGCGCTGACTGGATCGGATTGCCCATTCATAGGCTAAACAGAGTAATTATTTATTGCAATATGTTTTTAATGTTTTTATCTAGTAAAAAAAAGATACAATAGGCTACATAGCTTATACTTTTACATCGTTGAATGAAAATCGCCAAGCCTAAAAGGACAACTTTTAGATTGATGTGAACGACAATTAGGAATAATTCTCAGAATGCTTGTGGATTAAACAAAAAAATCCAAATGCTGATGGATTTTATCAGGTTTACAAGAAAAGGTAGGATATATGGATATAATTGCGAACTGTTACTAGCCTACTGATTGTATGCGTGATCGCACGCTGTCACTTGTAGCAGTGCACAAAAGAAACAAAAGTAACTAAAAATCATATTGTTCAAATAGTCAAATAGTAATAGTAATATTTCCAGTTTTTACATTATTAAAATTCATGCAAACGAAAATCTAAATGGGAGAACGAAAAGAGGTGGGGTTTTGTTGATTTCGTTAGGGAAAGTGGAAATAGCAAAGAGGAAGTAGGAAGCAGGAAAAGGGAAGAGAGGGCCCGGTGGGGACGTTTTGAAAGTGGCGTGGAAAAATTAAGGGAAGTAAGGTGTTGTATTCAGCGTGTCGTGAAGACGCTCTTTGGATTACTATCGTGTGGGTAAAAGTCCGAAACCTGCATTGGGAAGCGATCAATGCGGATGGTCTTGCTGGAACGAAGTAGAGCGACTGATCGAGCTGGAACCGGGACACCGGTAACATTGCATTATTGCTACAAAGGTGGTAAAGTTGAATAAGGATTCACAAAGCGAACCTGCTAGGCAAGCATAAATTCCTCCTTCTACGAGCTTTCAACTGGTCCGAACCACGAAAGGTAAAAGGATACATTTATCTTCCCCGCGCTCTCCCAGACTTAACAATTAACCCTTAACAACCTGCCTCTACGCCGTCGGAGTTATCCGTTTCTGAAAACGATTATTTTTCTTTTATTTGGACACCAAACCTAGTGTTCGATGAACTTTCGTTTTCATTAATTATTTACTTATATTATGGACTATTGTTGGACAATTTTTTTGTTGATTTAAAAGGGATTATTCCTGTTGAATCTTGTTGGCCTGTGCAAAGACGCACGAGGAAAATAACTAAACGATTTGCAGACCTAACGAATGTATTTTCTTTTCTAATGTTTGATATCTTAAGTCTGCACATGAGTGGTTGAACTCACTGCTATTACTATTGTTGTTTGTTTTTCTGATATTTATTTTGTGAAATTTAAAAGCCTTAAAGAAATTCTAAAATCATACGACATTTATTGAGTCCCTTTTTTGTTGTACGGGGTTAACGGAAAGTCCACATTCTTTGTCAGTTTATGTAAACTGTCTGGCGCCCAACTGGACTGCTAGCCACCGTTACAGAGTGGCGCCCAACGTGGGGCTCGAATTACAAAATTTAGCCAGTTGAACTTGACATTCACGATTTGCTTGATTGTGGAAAACTGATGGACATATGAACTTTAACTGAACTATAAACTCCAACGGACATTGCATTGCCTTGCGGTACTGAAGTTAACTTTGAACTGATGAAAAGAAAAATATGTAATGTTTATTTTGAACCCCAGATTTGAATATGAAGGAAGCTTATTTATGATACATGTATCTCTGGACATGGTGGTAATTGTGAAATAGTGGTACTTATCATTGTTATTTATCATGT
Source organism: Pseudorasbora parva (assembly GCF_024679245.1). Taxonomy (NCBI): domain Eukaryota; kingdom Metazoa; phylum Chordata; class Actinopteri; order Cypriniformes; family Gobionidae; genus Pseudorasbora; species Pseudorasbora parva. The sequence continues at coordinate 32,325,204 of NC_090190.1, read as the reverse complement.
CTACTAACCATTCTTTTGCATATCCTTTGATGTCTCCTCCAGACATTTCCACTCCATTACATGTCCCTCTTCTTAGTGCTAGGGATAATAATCTGAACTTGCCTACCCAAATTCCCTGCGACGCACCTCCTTCCTTTTTACAATCAGCAGATATGGACATTGCCACTCCTGCTTCTTTATCACCTATTGTCCAAATCCATAATGAACCTCCTGTTGCATTGTCCATCCGTGAGGGAGTCTCGGCTGACTCCGAGATTCAGTGTGAACTTCCTATGATGCTCCCTACCCCTGGTAGAGGATGGGGTCAACTTACTGAGCAAGTCCACAGCAATCTGAATAAAATATACCAAGATCTAGATAAACAGGATAAAGTTCTGAATGATTTAAGTAAGCAAGTACAAAGAAGTAGGTTTCATATAGAATCTAAGATAAATAAACTCGCCGAGCAAACTGAGCAAAGTTTACGAAACCTACATAGCATAGTGACTTCCAAGAAGGACAACGATGACAGTGAGATGGATACAATAATGAAAGCAATGAAAACTGTAGTGTCAGAGGAAGTAGACCGAATTAAAGTTTCTCTGGTGTCTGACCTTGGTTTTATGGTGGATCAGTTGCAAATTGAAGTTCAGCAGGACCTAAAATGCATCCAGAAAGCTGTGCAAGAGAACCACACTGACATGGTAAGCCGTATTTCCGAATTCCCCTCAGCATTAAAAAGTTTGTCTACAAAAGTGGATGAAATGAGTGAGAAAGTTTATGAAATCTCAGTGGTTCACACTAGTAAAGTGGATGATGAAGAGAAAGTATCAAACCCTTCAGGTTCCCATGTCTTATCAGAGACTTCACCCTTGATCACTACTAATGCTCTTACTGCTGTTCCCAAAACTGATCATATTAAATTAGTCTTCCCAACCTATGGAAGGCCGGGAGATGATCCGGATCCACTGCTATACTTATCCAAGTGTCAAGATTTCCTTGCTTTGCACCCTTTGTCTGACACTGATCTTTTGGCTACTTTTCGTACTGTACTTCATGGCACTGCTCGAGATTGGTGGGAAACCACTCGTTCCAAAGTTGCATCGTGGTCCGAGTTCAAAGCTTTCTTTTTATCCGCTTTCCTAGCTGAAGACTATGAAGACGAGCTTGCGGAACGTGTCAGAACTAAACAACAGGGCGACCACGAATCCATCCGAGACTTTGCATATTCTTATCGAGCTCTTTGTACAAGATGGAATCCAAACCTCACTGAAAAGGACATTGTTAAGTTAATTCTAAAACATATCAAGCCATATCTGGCCAGTCAGCTCCGTGGAAGAGTGGAGGATGTGGATGAACTTGTGCGATTGGGTCACCAGATGGAAAAAGACCATGAATTACAAGCGTTATATGAGCGTAATGTCCATGGCAGGAGAGCAGGGCCCATCCAGAAAGGGTTGCCTTCTCCCAATATTCCGCAGGAAGATAAAACCCCATTGTGTTGGCGTTGTAGAGGCACACATTCTCCTGGGTCATGCCCTCAGTACAATTCTCCTACTTTTACTCAGATGAACAGTCAATATAAACCACAAAAGTCAGCTAGGTCCAAAACTAGTGGATAGCCTAATAATTCCTCTGCGTCAGCTGTGACATCTAAGCAGTCCTTTAAAGGTGATACTTCCCGGACTAAGGATTCTTTGTCAACTATAAAAGAGCCTTCCCTTCTGAATCCAAAAGCCGTTCCACAACAGCTAGTCGTACCCATACACATAAAAAATTGGTATGGTAAAGCTATCTTAGACACAGGAGCTAGCTACACATTGTTACATGAGAATCTTTGGGCTGAGTTAAATGGCTCAAAAGATAATCTTAAACCTTGGTGCCATGGTCCCTTGTATCTTGCCAATGGAGAAGCAGAGACACCTTTGGGCTGGACAACTTTAGACATCGAAATAAATGGGAATGTGGTAAATTCTTCAGTGACTGTGCTTCCTGCTAAGGCTCTGGCTTATGGAATTGTATTGGGGCTTGATTTTATTTATCATACCCAACTACAAATAAATGTTGCTGACCAAGAGTATGGATTTAAACACACCCCTTTAGTTACTTACCCTTTCCAACCTGGCAGGGCCTCAGTGTCTGGACAGCAAAGCCAGACAATAAGGAACAGTAGGGATGGGGGTAAAACAAAACATCAGCTGGTCCTTATAAGTTCAGTTCCTCCTCCGGGGTTTCAGCAGCAAGATCGTCTTGAATTTCAAGATTATATAAATAAGGCTGTGTCTTCTGCAAACCTACAGGCCTTCGGAAAACAACAACTGTGGGACATTCTACAGACAAATCCTAAAGTGTGCACCAATGAAGTTGGTAGAACCAATGTTTTACAGCATCACATATATACAACTGCCCAAATTCCTATAAAACAAAAACCTTACCGCATGTCTTCTGTAAAACAGACCATTGTGAAAGAGCAGCTCCAAGAGATGTTATTAGCAGGTATCATCGAACCCTCGCGGTCTGGGTGGTCCTCTCCGGTCGTGCTAGTACCTAAAAAAGATGGTGGACAGAGATTTTGTGTGGATTACAGAAAACTCAATTCACTCACAGAAAGTGATGCCTATCCCCTTCCATCCATCACAGAGATTCTGGAGTCCCTCTCTGGTTCAACCATTTTTTCCACTATTGACTTAAATAGTGGATACTGGCAGGTGGAGATGGCCCCTGAAAGTAAGTTCATGACTGCCTTCACCACTTCCTCAGGCCTCTACCACTTTAATGTAATGCCATATGCACCAGCCTCCTTCCAGCGGTTAATGGAGTTGGTCCTGGGAGACTTACGTGGTCAGTGTTGTCTGGTGTATTTAGATGATATAATCATTTATTCTTCCTCTGTGACACAGCATTTTTTGGATCTCCAGATGGTGTTTGACAAACTGCAACGAGCAGGACTAACTATCAATTTGAAAAAAAGTACATTCTGTATGGAGGAGATTAAATTTTTGGGGCACATTGTCAATACCAATGGCGTTGCAGCAGATCCTGAGAAGATACGTTCCATTCAGCAGTATCCTGTACCAAAAACCCTCAAAGAAGTTCAAAGATTTTTAGGAATGTCTGGGTGGTACCACAGGTTTGTTCCCGACTTCTCAAAAATTTCTGCACCCTTGAACAATCTGAAAAGAAAAGGGCAGCCTTTTGTCTGGTCTCCTGAATGTCAGCATGCCTTTGACAAATTGAAATCATATCTGACCTCTTCTCCAGTTCTAGGACATCCCAAGCCAGATCTTCCCTTCACAGTGTATACAGATGCAAGTGAAATTGGCCTTGGTGCAGTCCTTACGCAAAAATTAAAAGCAGACACTGAACAGGTCATAGCGTATGCCAGCAGGACCCTGACTAAGTCTGAAGTGAACTATTCCGCAACAGAAAAGGAGTGCCTTGCGGTGGTATGGGCCCTAGAGAAGTGGCAGTACTATTTGGAACCAAAAATCTTCACCATAGTTACTGATCATTCTGCTTTACAGTGGGTGCTAACTTCTAACAAAACCACAAGCCGTCTATTGAGATGGGCTCTGAGATTGCAGAAGTTTGATTTTGTTGTAGAATTCAGGAGGGGCAAACTCAATGTTGTTCCAGATGCTCTCTCTCGAATAACTTCAACTGGGGAGTGTAACTTGTTTTCTACAAAGGAAAAGGTAGAGGACTTACCTTTTACTACTGATGTTGTGTGGGAAGAGCAACACCAAGATCCGGAAATTGAAAAGGTCTTCCGTGCTTTAGCAAAAGATGATCCAGTCCTGATGAAAAAATATATAGTCCTGGAAGACAAAGTGTATAGGAAAACCCAGGTTGATGAGCACCAAACGCATTACCGGATTTATGTCCCTGCCTCACTAAAATCACGAATATTACAGGCTTATCATGAAAATCCTCTGTCTGGTCATCTCGGCATCTTCAAAACCTACAAAAGGCTTCACAATGTTGCATTCTGGCCTAAGATGTGGTCCGAAGTAAAACACTTCATTAAATGCTGCCAGAAGTGCCAAGTCCTAAAAGGAGACAATAAAAAACCTTCGGGAAAACTGCAACAGACTATTGTGGACGGACCAAATGAGTTACTGGGAGTAGACCTGATGGGGCCGTTTCCTCGCAGTTCACAACAACATGAATACATCATGGTGGTGGTAGACTACTATACACGTTGGGTGGAAATTTTCCCCCTGCGAACCGCGAACGCTTCCTCGATTGCCCGAGTCTTTAGAACTGAAATTCTTACTCGATGGGGAGTTCCAACGTACATTCTATCGGATCGGGGTTCCCAGTTTGTATCATCCATTTTCCAGGAGCTGTGTGAACAATGGAAAGTCATGCCAAAGCTTACCACAGCGTATCATCCCCAAACTAACATGACTGAGCGTGTTAATCGTACCTTAAAGTGTATGATTGCATCATACGTTGAAGACAATCACAAAAAGTGGGATGCATACCTTCCTGAGTTCCGATTTGCATTGAACACCGCAGTACAGGAAACTACAGGACTGACACCGGCCGAACTCCAAATAGGCAGGAAGCTCCAGAGTCCTATGGATCGAATCCTCCAGTCATCAATCCCGGTTCTGCCAGATACGCCACTTTATGAAACTATTGATAGACTCAATCAGCTTCATGCTAAGGCCGATGCTAATTCGAAAAAAGCACGTTTCAGGCAATTAAGAAACTACAATAAAAACCGAAGAGATGTGGCTTACCAGTCTCAAGACAGAGTGTGGATAAGGAATTTCCCAAGATCCAGTGCTCCACATCAGTTTACAGCCAAACTTGGTAGGAAATGGAAGGGACCTTACTGGGTTGTCCGTCGGCTGGGTCCGGTAAATTATCAAGTTGTCCTGGAAAGCACTGGTGAAGATGTTAGAACTATACATGTTTGTAATCTGAAACCTTGCTATCCTACAGCTAAAGAAGTAGAAAGATGGGAAAAACAAAAAATTCTGGAAATATTTCAGGACTCGTCCGATGAAGAGGAATTCTTAGGATTTCAGGAGTAGACCAACCATGGGTTGATTTTCCAATGGGGGGAGGATGTAGCAGTGCACAAAAGAAACAAAAGTAACTAAAAATCATATTGTTCAAATAGTCAAATAGTAATAGTAATATTTCCAGTTTTTACATTATTAAAATTCATGCAAACGAAAATCTAAATGGGAGAACGAAAAGAGGTGGGGTTTTGTTGATTTCGTTAGGGAAAGTGGAAATAGCAAAGAGGAAGTAGGAAGCAGGAAAAGGGAAGAGAGGGCCCGGTGGGGACGTTTTGAAAGTGGCGTGGAAAAATTAAGGGAAGTAAGGTGTTGTATTCAGCGTGTCGTGAAGACGCTCTTTGGATTACTATCGTGTGGGTAAAAGTCCGAAACCTGCATTGGGAAGCGATCAATGCGGATGGTCTTGCTGGAACGAAGTAGAGCGACTGATCGAGCTGGAACCGGGACACCGGTAACATTGCATTATTGCTACAAAGGTGGTAAAGTTGAATAAGGATTCACAAAGCGAACCTGCTAGGCAAGCATAAATTCCTCCTTCTACGAGCTTTCAACTGGTCCGAACCACGAAAGGTAAAAGGATACATTTATCTTCCCCGCGCTCTCCCAGACTTAACAATTAACCCTTAACAACCTGCCTCTACGCCGTCGGAGTTATCCGTTTCTGAAAACGATTATTTTTCTTTTATTTGGACACCAAACCTAGTGTTCGATGAACTTTCGTTTTCATTAATTATTTACTTATATTATGGACTATTGTTGGACAATTTTTTTGTTGATTTAAAAGGGATTATTCCTGTTGAATCTTGTTGGCCTGTGCAAAGACGCACGAGGAAAATAACTAAACGATTTGCAGACCTAACGAATGTATTTTCTTTTCTAATGTTTGATATCTTAAGTCTGCACATGAGTGGTTGAACTCACTGCTATTACTATTGTTGTTTGTTTTTCTGATATTTATTTTGTGAAATTTAAAAGCCTTAAAGAAATTCTAAAATCATACGACATTTATTGAGTCCCTTTTTTGTTGTACGGGGTTAACGGAAAGTCCACATTCTTTGTCAGTTTATGTAAACTGTCTGGCGCCCAACTGGACTGCTAGCCACCGTTACACACTGCATTCGAGTAGCCTACACACACTCGTGCAGTGGGCAGCCCCAGACTGCCTGACAGCGCGCTGAGAGAATATTCTGCATTATGAAAACATGTATGACAGTACACAGGCTACACCGTAACTCAAACGCGGCAAACTTTAATAGACATTAATACAAAGGCGGGACACCATAACTGCATGTCGGTACCGTAACTTAATTTAGACGCATGGCTAAACAAAGGCAGAGTACCGTAACTCAGTTTGAGTGTTCTAAAACCAAGGCAAAGAGCGGTAACTGCTGTTACGGTGTTCTGCCTTGGTTTCTCCTGGGCTTTTGGAAGTTACTGTTCAGACAATCCATAATTTTCTCGAAAAAACAACATAATTGACTAACGATATTTATCCACATGATAAAGGAGGTCTTGAAAGTCCCAAAAATGTCAATAACTCATTTTCGACCAAAAAAGTTACGGCCTTTTGCCTTTGCATGGCAGTCTTGTCATAAACACCAGTGGAAACACCAGTTTAATTGAGTTGACATAATCCCTCTATATTTGTACCAACATCTTGCAGTTGAACATGTTGGAGTCAGACACAAACTTCAACATTCAGCATGCAAAACACAACAATGCTAGCATCTATGGAAGTTGTAAGTCAAGAGTAAACCTAAAGTAAAAGATCAAGTACTCAAATCTCTTACCTACAAATCTTTTTTAATTACTAGAACTCTTGTAATTGAACTATACTAATTAAGCCTTTGTTAGCACAACATTTGTTTTTTAAGGCAATTGGCTGGCGTGCTTTTTTCAAATAAGTCTTAGATTTTACAGTGCAGGAAAAGTATATATTCAACTTTTCTCTATGATACCACAGTTGTTTAATTATATATAAATGTTACACATCAGATGTTTTTTCCCCCAACAGTTAACCAAACGTTCTCTTAAGACATAACAGATCATGTTTGTGTGAATATTCATCAAGACAGATATTACGAAATACTGTAATTCTTTGTATATCTGTATGCCTGGATTGATCGCTCTCTGAGGCATCTTTGTGCACACGCTTCAGAAGTGTCAGTCAGTACGAGTAAGATCGTTTTGTTTACATCAACAAGAGTTTGAAAATCCTATTTCATTGGTTAAAACTCATGCCATCAAGAATTCACAAAACTATGAATGTTTACCATGTTGGAATGCTTTGCAATAGAGCCCTGCACGGGCCTCAAATCTAGGCCCTAGCCCGGCCCGGGCCCGAGACGCTGAGGCCCTAGCCCGGCCCGTGTCCGACAGCTTATCAAAATTCTCGGCCCGAGTCCGACTAGAGCCCGTTTTTTTTTTTTTTTTTTTACATTGTTGCAGCCATTAAAATAGTTCTGTTTTGTTTTTAATGTCAAAGTAGTTATTTTTCGTTTCGTTTCTTTAGTACGTTAATTTAGAAAAATGTTTAGAGCATTTTTTTGTTTGTTAAATTAAAGTTTTAATTTTTTTAAGTGACGACCAAAAGCGGCCAGCGGCCGACAGTGAGTTAACCGCATATTTAATTAATTTAGTCTCTCAAATCAACTCTTGACTTGTCTTGCCTATAATAAAATCCATAAAACACTTCAAGCATCACAATGTTAGTTAATTTCGCCAACTATTACCACCACAGTAGCCTAAAAGGCATTTTTGACGAGCTGAGGCAGGCTGATTCTGCTCGCGGCTCTCGCAAACGGAGCTAAACAAATAAAATAAAAAAAGCACATGCAGGTTGTCTTATAGCCTACCTTACACCTACGCAAATGAATATAAATCCCATCTTCAATTCCCTGGGTATATGCTCATTTAACGGAGTTTACAGCAACGGAAGCAAAAGATTAAGATGCATTTTATTCAGCAGCTTATTTCAGATTCAAATACCACATAAGAGAGCGCGACGCACTGGTAAGATAATGATCTCATTCATTTTTATTGAAGATGATGGTGTTTTTGACTATCTTAGACTTATTTTAGGTTTCATTTACGGCCATTTGCGTTGGCTTGCATTAGTCATTTGCGGCGATGCGTGTTGCAGCACCATCATATCTATCTGACTACAACATATAGCCCATAAAACATTGTGACACATAATGACAATGTTTTAAAGTCTGTAGGTTAACATAAATGCAGATAGGCCTAATTGTAATAATAAAAGACAACATAGCCTAATTATCGATTTTGAAATATTAAACCAGTCAATACAGAACGAATTATTCTGTAGCCTTTTGCCGTCAAAACCATGGATATGGCATGGGCCGGCTGCTGCCGAAGTTGTCTTTGCTGTATCAATAGGCAATATATTTATATTTAACATGAAGTATAGGGCTTCCCTGTACATTAATAGCACCAGACGCCCCGCGGATGACACGCAACAGAAACGCCATGCTCACACCACGCTTGCAGTGTGTCTCCGTGCTGAAGAAACGCGCGCTGCTGCTGGCGCGGACTCTGAACCTATGCTCTGAACACTGTGCGAGCCATCTTGACAGTCGCGTTAGCTATTATGGTCTCGTGTTGTTTCCACCAGCGCAGAACTCATTGTTCCTTTTAATTGATAAAATAAATATAAAACGAAGGAGAAGCCTATAAAAAGGCCCGAAGCCCGGCCCGCGTTTTAGGTATGACATGAAAATTGGCCCGAAGCCCGGCCCGAGGGGCGTAAAAAAGTCGGGGCCCGTCGGGCTCGGGCATAAATGCAGGGCTTTACTTTGCAACGATACCAAACGTGCTGAGGGGGAAGCGCCATTCAAGAAGCGAGCAGAGAAAAACTATTTTCATGGACAAAGGAAAGGTACTCCTCTCAAAAAACATACAAATAAAGATACTTTTAGATGTTTAATTGCTATTTGAAGCATTAGGATTGCTCTTTTGAGTCAATCATTTTTTAATTTGATCATTTCAGTTGATTGTTTGATCCAGCTAAGGAGAAAACGTCTCTAAATCACTAATGAAGTCAAAGTTATCTTGTGTTTCAACCATCTTGATGCTACCTTAATGGTGGAGCTTTTATCATTAGAGCTTGACAGCTCCAGTCTAAATTAGCTTTCAATATATAGAAAAGAGTGGTGGGATATTCTTCAAAACTCACCTGGGTTCTACTGAAATAAGCTAATCACGCAGATTTGGAACGACATGAGGGTAGGTAAACATCAACAAAATTTGAGTGAACTGTTCTTTTAGTTTTTCAGAACTACAAACAAGATAAACTGAAGAAATTGTCAGAGCAACTGAAGGGCGAAAAACAAATAAGAACTGCTTCTTTTCAGCGTGGTTCAGCTTGGCGTACTAGCATTCGCGGCAGTACATTTGTGGAGCTCTGTATCCGACTGAGTGACTCTGAGAAATTGACTGGCTTGGAGTCGGTGCTCCTAGTCCTCATGACTTGCCAGCATGCGTATGACTTGGCATATCCTGGAAAAACAGGATCTATTCACAAAGCTAATAATAATTTATTGCTCTTATAGTCACAGGTATTCTACAGCTGAAATTGCGCTATTTTCAAAACAGAAATTTGTGCTTCTGCGAACGTCTAAAGCTAAGTACAGTGCTTTGGTTGTGCTTTTGTAATCCGCAGAGCAATTGCTGTTTTTTCCCCCACTCAAAATACGCTTTATTCCAAGCTTTCTGGCTCTTCGGGGCATTTTCATGTTAATAATGCACCTTTAAATAACATTCTGTCTCTAAATGACATCTCTGGGATCATTCACTTTTCAGCTACACCTCATCCCTCCACCTCACGAGGATTTTGCTGCAGGTACATTTACAGCAGTGCACTTTCATCAGTCTTGAATGACTGCAAAAATCTTTCAGTGTTCCTCAATGAACCCTTATAAATATTCCGCTGTGGCACTGTAGCATCTGTGTGGTGGGTTTTGAGTAGCTCGCTGATTTCTTCTTACATGTTCGAGTTGCTTGTTGGGAGAAAAATGGAGGGCTGAACAGATGGTCACTTGTTCAGATCATAGGTCTGCAGTGCAGAGCTTCCCAGAGAAGCACTTATGCAAAATGATTCTCTTAGGGCGGGGGAAAAATAAATAAAAAAATAAATATATATATAAGAGATTCTAATGCGGGTATGTCATGGATCAGCATCTGAAAGAGCCCACCATGGACCTCTTCCTTACTATTTCTTATGTCTGGGCGGTACTGACTTCAACATCACTATCAAAGCCTCTTTTTTTTTGTGAAAGACTTGGATGTTGTGCAAGCCGCCAGCCCTGCTGGTCTTTTTTGTTGTTGTTTTGCTGCAAGGTATGTGGGTAGATCACCGTCTCTCGTTGTGCAGTGCTGTCTAACATGAGGTCGTCTGTGATTTGGACATGGAGATGAGTTATGGTGGAGTCTGCTGCATCTCATATAACAGCAAGAGTCCTTCATCATTCACAGCTCATGGCACAGGTTTTACAATGACTCTGGATGGATTCAACATTCTTATGGTGTAAAAAAGTCAACATTACACCGTTAGTCATCTTATAACCTATTTATTTGATAGCAAAATGGGATTTTCAGCCAGAAGAAAAGATATATTAAAAAAATGAAAAATGTGGTAAGAAAAAACTAAATGGGACTCCGGACAAAAGACCATAGCGGAACCATTTTTTGGTACCATAAAGAACCTTTTAGTGAAGACGAGCCATTTTTTCCCACTTTTCACTCTTAAAGGGTTAGTTTGCCCAAAAAATTAATTTATGTCATTAATGACTAATATTTTATATTTAGTCCGAGAGTGTATGCATGCAATCAGTGTATGGATTCATGATTTGGATCGCCAATGTCACGTGATCTCAGCAATTTGAAACGTGATCCGAATCATGAATCAATGATTCATAAGCTGATTCATAACCATTTGAATCTTTATTTGAGGTTTGAAAACAAACGCGGAAGAGAAGACAATGCTGAATAAAGTCATAGTTTTTGTTATTTTTGGAACAAAATGTATTTTTGATGCTTCAAGAGATTCTAATTATAGAACATATGATGAGTACTTTGATGATGTTTTTATTCCCTTCCTTGACATGGACAGTATAGTGTACATACACTTGCATACGCTCTCGGACTAAATATAAAATATCTTAAAATGTGTCTGAAGATGAACGGAGGTCTTACGGGTGTGGAACGACATTAAGGTGAGTCATTAATGACATAAATAAAGATTTTGGTTGAACTAACCCTTTAAAATAAAGGCTTTGTTGGCATTATGGTTCCATGAAGAACCTGAAGTAGAAAAAAGACCATTTAAAAGGTTCTTCACACTAAGAAAAAAAGGTTCTTCTAAGAATATTTTACTGGCACGTTCATTGGGGAATCATAAATTGTTCTTTTATGTTATTGCTATGAAACCCCTTCACGGAAGAATAGTTTCCAACAAAGAAAGATGTAAGAACTTTTATTCTTGTTAGTGTAGGACAGGATTTAATTTAATCCATTGGAATGGATTGGGTTGTGAAAAATGGGTGTTACATATCAGAATGGAAAAATAAGAGGAATTGAACTTGTTTCAGAGGTGGAGCAAATTATTACATTTTGATGAAAGAACACAAAGACATTCTTTTTGTTTGTTTCGAGGTGGAGAAGTTATTACATTTCAATGAAAGAATACAAAGACAAAAAAAATACATAGAAAATATGAACACAAAAATTCTGTTGATCAATGTGCATCCATGAACCATGTAAAATATGAGCAGGGGTGTGTATCAAGCAAGTAAATAAGGTCAATTTGGATTTCATGTTGACTTTAACAAAGACGGATCCCACTGCCCTTTCCAACAGTTCCCATTTCAAAGCATATGTGTGGTTATTCTACAATGCATTGCATGAAAAAAAAAAAAAGTCCACCCACGGTCACTTCAGAGGTCACGCAGTCCACCAGCCGTCTCCACACTCCTCCGCATAGGACACTTTTAATGACATAATAATATGCAATACCTTGAAAACCTGCTGTTAATTACTTTGGATAATTAGCAGAGCAGAGACCCCATTCATTGAATACATTACAGTGAAGAACCCTGACGCAAGCCGCCGTCCCCTCGGTCTTGGTAGTGCAAAAGAACACGCACAAGTGCTCTCTGCGCAGTGCAATAACCTTCTCCGTGGAGAAGGATTCTATAGTGAGGTGTTATCTCTGGATTCACAATCAAGCTGAAGATTCCCTCCCAACAAAAACATCCTCTTAGCAACATATTGCACAGCCGCAGCCCAAAAGAAAGGAGGTGAAAAGTGACGAAAAACAAATTAAATTCTCTCAAGATCGAACTGCTTTTCACGCCACTGCAGGGCTCTGTCTCTGACAGAGATGGAATTTCATGCAGCTAAAGATGGCTTCCTCTCACTAAGGTCCAGCATTGTCCCTTGCAACACGGGGGTGACGCTCTGTGTGCTACATACACCTCGAAACATTAATTCACATGCCGATGTGCCAGACCGCTTCAGGGCACCTCCGTCCCCTAATTTCAGAGCATGCCTCGACACTTTACAGCATTAAATTAATATTTAATCGCATATTTGTTTTGCGTACGCTAATGCCATCATTAGTTCCTGGGTGCAAATTGCCATTTCTCTTTAAAAGGCCCACCTGGCAAAATCAGTTCTGTCATTTTATAAAAGAATATCTTCATTCGGTCTTTCACGCAGTTTGGCACGCGTCCACCGACATGAGGAGCACGGAATTGCAATTTATTGCACCATAGACGCTTTGCTCCATGCGTATTCTTCAAGAGCGCGTCGCTGCGAGAGAGCAAATTGTACCTGAGAACTAGCAAGCCCCAAAGCACCATGGAGTCAAAGGAGGCGAAATATAAAACGATACACTGAAGGTAAAAGAATGTCTCAGTTGATTTGGCACTGGTGCAATCTTTTGTGTCCACAAAAGGATGACATGATGAAAAGCATATTGTTGTTGTAAATGAGGTGTTACAAAAACAGAAAGGGAAAAAAAAGTGTTACAGTATCTGTGAGGCTCCAAGCATCCAAGAAACCGACACAGGCCGACCATTCTGCAACAAGGGGAAAGTAATCAACAGGCATCACTGTTACATTGTTTCCAGTGTTCTTAAAAATCATTTACTTAATTAGATTTAAAAGAGGCTTGGGAAGATGAGGGTGAAATTCGCCATGGCTGTATATCCAGGAAATTACAGATTACAAAAGCTGAACGAGGTTGTGAGCAGAAAGAAAAAGTGTGCGCAGAAGATATAGGCCACAGACAGGGAGGAACAGACATACTAAAAAAATAAAAAATCCGGAAGCGAGAGAGGGGGAAAGAAACAGAGAGATATGGAACATGAAATATGAGGACAGACCAAGGACAGTAGCGAAAAAGGTCTGATACAGGGGGAAAAGCAACAAATGTGGAAAGAATGCTAACAAAACTCTCTTTCTTACATTTCCCCGCTCAAGTGTTTTTTGTGCTTCTCACCAGGGCTTAAATGGATTCAGTGCTCTCTTTTTCCTTTCCGCTATATATTTTTTTTATATTGCGGCCCCATTTGCCTGAGCTAATGAGTTGATATTTAGCTGGCTCAGACACAGGCTCTTAAAGAGAGCTGCTGGGAATTGCAGGCCGGCCGGGGGCCTCGGGGCCCACTCCACCATGCAGATGGAACTCTCACACTTAAATAGGGTCAGTCATAGGTTTACAAAACAAGACCATTTCAAGTGTAATAGAGGCATCCACTTAAGGTAAACCACAAACTGCACAGGTTTCTTTGAACAGCTTGATTATATCTGAAAAATGGCCACTCATTAAAAAGAATTACCTTTCTTTTTCCAAATATTCAGCCTTTATTAAAACTGGCTGAATCTCACAAAATCTAGAATATGTTCTGATCATATTTCACACCAAAATGAAAAATAATTTGCTCCTAGCAAATTATAAAAAATAATAAAACATTAAAGAAAATCTCTCCCTAATTCTTCAAGAGCTGTCAATATCATTTTTAAATAATTTTTTGCTGTAATTAATCGTGATTAAACACATATTTTAAAAATATATATATTTTTATATTATCACTCCAAATTAATAAACAATTTAAAGACAGTATATTTTATTTTATTATATATTTTAGTTTTTTTTTAAACATTAATGATAAACATTCAACACTACAGTATAATTGAAAGCTATAAATTGAAACATTTATTAGGTTTCATTTAAGATAACTTAAAACAATCTTTACATAAACCCATTATAATAAATGTAATAATTACTTGTGGCCTTCTGTTATATATACCATCTTTCTGTAGTGTGTGTGTGTGTGTGTGTGTGTGTGTGTGTGTGTGTGTGTGTGTGTGTGTGTGTGTGTGTGTGTGTGTGTGTGTGTGTGTGTGTGTGTGTGTTTATATTAATGTCCCCACAATGTAAAATAAACTTCAGATCACCTACATTGCGGGGACCAGCCAGTGGCCCCCACAATGTAAATGGACTTATAAACATACTAAATGATGCTCTTTTGAAAATGTAAAAATGCAGAATTTTTTCTGTGATGGGTAGGTTTAGGGTCAGGGGCAGTGTAGGGGGATAAAATGTACAGTTTAAAATCCATTACGCCTATGGAAAGTCCCCACAATTCACAAAAACACAATGTGTGTGTGTGTGTGGGGGGGGGGGGGGGGTACGAGAGTGATCATATAACGTAACGCTAGCCCAAGGATGAGAAAAATGGATGCTGAGTTAATTGTATTAAATATTTTTAACGTGTTAAAATGAAAAAATGTATCATATGCATTAACATGCTAATTTTGACAGCACTAATATTATATATACATAAATTATTAAAATATACACTATGTATATTGTATATTTAAAAATAATCTATAATTAATACACATAATTATTAAATATATAATAATTGTCCACAATACATTTAAATCTATTTTAACAGATTGAATAGAGTATCATTTACTTACACACTGTGGTTTAGAACATTAAAGAAAATAAGAGTTGAAAATTTTCAACACGAATTTGTTGATTTTGAATTTTGGCAGTAAAATTGTAGACTTAAAGGGTTAGTTCACCCACAAATAAAATGTATGTCATTAATGACTCACCCTAATGTTGTTCCACACCCATAAGACCTCCGTTCATCTTCAGAACACAGTTTAAAGGGATAGTTCACCTTAAAATGAAAATGCTGTCCTCCTTTACTCGCCCTCAAGTTGTTTCAAACCTGTATGAATTTCTTTCTTCAGCTGAACACAAGGGAAGATATTTTGAAGAATGTCAGTAACCAAACAGTTAACTGGAGCCATTGACTTCCATAGTAATTTTTTTTTTCCTACTATGGAAGTCAATGGCTCCAGTTAACTTTTTGGTTACTGACATTCTTCAAAATATCTTCCCTTGTGTTCAGCTGAATTTTAAAGTATTCCTATTCCTATTCCTTTAAGATATTTTATACTAGTCACAGAGCATATGCAGTCAATGCCCACTTTACTGTCCATGTCCAGAAAGGGAATAAAAACATCATCAAAATAGTCCATATGTGACATCAGTTACTTGATTAGTCTCTTGATTAATCTCTTGAAGCATCGAAAATACCTTTTGGTCCAAAAATATCAAAAACTATGACTTTATTCAGCATTGTCTTCTCCTCCGTGTTCCTACAAAAAGATTAAAACGGTTCATGAATCAGTGAATCGATCAATGATTCGGGTCGCCAATGTCACGGGATCGCGTCAAACTGCCAAACTGCTGAAATCATGTGACATTGGCATTTTATAAAATATAAAATATCTTAAACTGTGTTCTGATGATGAACGGAGGTCTTACGGGTGAAGAACGACACTAGGGTGAGCCATTAATAACATACATTTCATTTTGGGGTGAACTAACCCTTTTAATAGACGTCGTTGAGCATATAGTAGCAACAAATGTGACAACGCTCTGTTCAACAATTCTGTACACAACGATTCAACATTTCAACAAAGAAAGCTGTAAAATGACATGCACAAGGCACGCACAGCCTAATGCTGATGTAACAGATTTTAGACAGAACACATCACTGCAATCTCCAAGGCTGCAGTCGATCACAGAGCTGTTGAGTATCTCTAATATAACTGTCCCTGATGACATCTACTTATCTGTGTGTGGGCCACATATTGGGTCATTCATTTTTCTAAAGTGAAAAAAAAGTAATTATGCGTGTGTGTGCGCATGCGAGTGAGTGAGTGTGCGTGTGAGTGAGTAAGTGTGTGAGTGTGCGAGTGAGTGTGCGTGCACGAGCGAGCAAGCGAGCGTGTGAGAGTGAGCGTGAGTGAGTGAGTGAGTGAGCGTGCGTGCGTGCGTGACAGTGAGTGAGTGAGTGAGGGAGGGAGAGCGAGCGTGCGTGCGTGCAAAGTGAGTGAGCGTGAGTGAGCGTGAGTGAGAGTGAGCGTGAGTGAGAGTGAGCGTGAGTGAATTTTAAAAGGCCGTTGTATCGATAAGCTCAGACGTTATCGGTTCTGCTGTCGAGAGAGAGAGAGAGAGAGAGAGAGAGAGAGAGAGAGAGAGAGAGAGAGAGAGAGAGACGCAAACGCCAGCCGAGGACAGAACTAAACATTCAAACATAACTGGTTACACTTTAGATCTGTGATAGTCAGATTTTATTTTACATTTTGGCTTCCAAAGATTATAATAATAATATTTATGTCTAGCGCAACTTAATTCCCTTTGCAGCATTAGCCTACGCCGTCATTTCTCCATAAAACTCAAACGTAATGACAGAATCAGCACGATCAGTGATTGTTGTAAAATACAGTCTAGCTACTGTTGGTAAATTGTGGAACGCGTTTAATAATAAAAAGAGCGATTAAAAGCACAAAAATGTGTGCAAGAAATAGTCCCCAAGTCGGCGCGCGCTCCGAAAAAGCCCCCAACGAGACGAGCAAATCACACTTTCGGTTTCACATTCGCGTCTAAACGATCAAATGTACACAAACATCTATGTCAAAATGACCGGCTTGGAGAGTCTCTTAAACACAACACAGTTTGTGTCTAAAATGGACGTAGTTATTATGGATATAGTCAGGAGAAAATGTAGTGCATCTGTCTATTATCAGTCGCCTATAGATCTGCACATCTGTCTTAAAGAGGCAGCGGTGTAAATAAACACGCTGACGAATTACTACGAATTAAACAACCAAATGCAAAGAGAAAATCACTCACAGCTCTTAAATTAATAACTTCAGCTTTAATAAGCATTATTTTGGCTATTTATGATAAACTATGCAGTGTTATTTTACATTTTATTACTAGAATTCTTCCTGAAATGAAAGCACTGTGTAGGCTGTGTATTTTTGTTAATTTTGTATATATTTGAGTGCATAGAAAAGCGCTGTATAAATTTAACGCATTATTATTAAGAGAATTTGCTGCAGAGGATTTAGTATCACATCCATGATAATCCAATATTCAAACCCATTTACAATTATCATTTACTACATGACCACTGGATAATAATTATCTATATTTTTGATCAATAATGATGCATTTTAAAGGTTAGGTTTCTTGAGGTTGTAGTGAAGCAAGTCTCCTTATAGAATTGTCACAATTACAAAATGTCAGAAGTTCAGTAGTAAACAAATACCACACTGAAATTACATCATTCTAAAAACAGTTTTCACAGCAAAAAATGGTCATATTAAACACTACTTAGGCACAATATGTAGTTTCACCGCTAGAGGTCACCTATACAAAAGAAAGGTGTACCTTGATGATGCCGAGATTGAGCGCGGAATCTTAGGAGTTCCCATTCAGTCGGTCACTCTCGACGCCACGTCGGAGTACCGACGAATAGGAATCTCGCTAGCGAGAGCCAATCTACTTCGAGTGTAACTAAACGAGCCAATGCACATTGGCATGCAATGATTGCACCAGCTGCCCATGCCACGCAGAGCGGGTATAAATGAGGCACAGGTGCTTGCATTAAATTAGCCTTTTGCTTCGGAGCCGAGTGGTGAATGGATCGTCCTGAAATCACTCTCTACAAGCGTGTGTTAACATTATAACGAGTCAAGCTCTTCGGGTGAATCTCTCCTCGTTTGGTGTTGGAGTGACGGCATTGCAGCGGGGTCGAATTTCTCTCTTTCACTTTCGATTGTTTTATTGAGCAAAAACAAAGGCTGTTCTCACAGCTGGTTTGGTGCGCTGTTTTAGAGCGCTGAAAGGCCGTTTTCACGGCTGGTAAGAGATCGCCTTCTATGAGAAAGAGAGCGCGCATGACAGGCTGCACGAATTCCCTGTCTGTGTCGCCGCGACTATCCCCTGTGTGCTTCAGCACCCCAGAGAGCATTTTCCCTAAAAGAGCTACACAGGTAGAGCTTGCGTCTTTTTAAAGATGACAATTTACCTGTGTGTTTCTGGTTGCGGTTGTTCCCTGTCCTCACTGACGGCCACGAGCACTGTTTCACATGTCTGGGCTGCATGCTGAGACTGCGTTCGTGGGTGGTTCATGTTTTCAAATGGGAACATGACCACGTCGGCACGCCGGTCGCGACTCTTCTTTCTCCGGGAAGCTTGAGTCCCCTTTGTTGTTGGCCAGCCGCGGCTCGTGTGTAAAAGCACAGCCGCGGGTCTGCTCGACACTCTGGGAGACCGTGGAGATCAGCGAGAGCTGCCGCCGGGGGAAAACCGGGCGGACCTCTCGCTTCTCTGCGTGTCGTGTGCCGTCGAGCGGCTAAGCTGCAGCGCGCGTTGTCACGGCAACCCAGCGCTCGCTCGCCACTCTATGTGCGCTGTCCCCGGGCCGATTTCCCGTTGTAGCGCCCTCCCTGGTGGCCACAGGAGAGGTCTACTTTGGTGTAATGGCTGGGGTGACCTGAGGTGGGTGGGGCTTCTTCGGGGATCCAACCCCCTGGGGCCCCTCCCCCTCTAGCGCACTGCAAGCTGTGTAGCTTCTGGATGGAGTTGCTGGTCCTTCTTAGGGGGGAACCTAGCATTTCATTCAGGGCTCCAGCTGAGGATCAGATGTCAATCGCTACATCGGAGAGAGGGCTGTTGTGCTCTGGGAATGAAGATGATGCTGAGCCCACTGTAATGGTGTGTGCTTTGCTGAATCAGATTCAGAGTCAATAGCCATGCTTTCCTGGGATCTATCCCAGATGTGCATGTAAAACTTGGCAGTATGGAACTCCATAGGGGCCAGCACTGCATAAGTTTTTCCTCCCTCACTACCCTCCTTGGTGGGGTGGCTGTACGCAGACCACCTCCGCCCTGCACTCTTAATGCACGAGGGTAGTTCTGAGTCGGGGTTGAGCTGCGCACGTTGACTAACCGTGATCAGGTCATGGTGCAGGCCCTCGGCCAGACGATGTCCACCTCTGTGGTCCAGAAACGCCCCCTGGCTTGCCTTGCTGAGATGCGAGTGGTCGTCAAAGTACGCTTCACGATGCTTCCATCTCACAAGGTGGCCATTTCGGCGACACTGTTGAGAACTGAGCCCAGCAGTTCTTTGCAGTCGGTAGCGGGCTGAGGAAATCAAGCTTCAGAGCGCCTTATGGGCCGCCCCTCAGTCTGCTTGTCGCCAAAGACGTCGCCCCTGCAAAAAAAAAAAAAAAAAAAAGGGACCCTCGACACAGTCTGCTCTACTGTGTTCACGGCAGGAGGACGACGCCACCCGTCTCTACTGCTGTTTAAGCGGTCGGTGAAACATCACCTCTGAGACGGGTGACCTGGAGATGGGCGGGGCTGCTTTTCCCCGGAAGAGGGCCGGGGAATGTTTTGAGTCTAAATTCTGTTCTGCCGCTGGTCACAACCAGTGGTACCCAAACTCTCAAAAAAAAAAAAAAAAAAAAAAAAAGCAGTTCCTCTATCTCTGGGTCCTCAGGGGGCTTGGAGAGTTGTGGCTGGTCAAACGCCGGACCACACTCATCCTCCTCCTGTTTCGCCAGCAGGCAGCAGCGGATGACGCAGGGATGCACCACAGCCTCCTCGCGGACCCTCTGCCCTCCGTGGAATCAGGTATGTGTTGCACAGCACATTCACACCTCACTGCGGGCCACCTCCACGAGACAGCCGCCCCAGGCCGGTGCCTGTATTCCACCTCGCTGCCCCATGGTGGGTACGCCGGTGGTCCTGATGTTCCCGCTTGTTCGGTCTCTGCGAGCCTGGTTAGAGCTCCCCAGTCCGTCTCGCTGGCTCATTCAGGCCATCAGGCTCGGCTATGCGATTCAGTTCGCCCGGCGTTCCCCCTCCCAGGTTCACGGACGTCCGCTTCACTTCGGTGAAAGCTGCAGACGTCCGTGTCCTGCGTGCGGAAATCGCAGTCCTACTGGCGAAGGATGCGATAGAGCCGGTCCCTCCAGCCGATATGAGGACAGGCTTCTACAGCCCGTACTTCATTGTACCCAAGAAAACCGGTGGGTTACGGCCAATCTTGGACCTGCGAGTACTGAATCGGAGCCTTCACAAGCTACCGTTCAAGATGCTCACGCAGAAACGCATTTTCGAGTGCATCCGTCCCCAAGATTGGTTTGCAGCGATCGACCTGAAGGACGCGTACTTTCATGTCTCGTTTCTCCCCCGACACAGGCCATTCCTGCGCTTTGCGTTCGAGGGGCGAGCATATCAGTACAAAGTCCTACCCTTCAGGCTGGCCCTGTCCCCCCGTGTCTTTACGAAGGTCACGGAGGGGGCCCTTGTGCCCATGAGAGAACAGGGCGTTCGCATCCTAAACTATCTCGACGACTGGCTCATCCTTGCACAGTCCCGGGAGCAGTTGTGCGAACACAGGGACTTGGTGCTCAGACACCTCAGCCAGTTGGGTCTTCAGGTCAACTGGGAAAAGAGTAACTCGCCCCCGTGCAGAGGATCTCTTTTCTCGGTATGGAGTTGGATTCGGTCAAGCGGACTGCGCGTCTCACGAAGGAGCGCGTCCAGTCGATGCTGAACTGCCTGAACACGTTTCAGGGCAGGATGGCGGTTCCACTGAAACATTTTCAGAGGCTCCTGGGGCATATGGCGGCTGCGGCGGCAGTTACACCGCTCGGCCTGCTTCATATGAGACCGCTTCAGCATTGGCGTCACGGCCGAGTCCCGAGATGGGCGTGGACACGCGGCACGTATCGGGTGAGCATCACTCCGTCCTGCCGCAAAACCTTCAGCCCGTGGTCAAATCCCGGGTTCCTTCGGGCCGGAGTGCCGTTGGAACAGGTATCCAGGCATGCTGTGGTCTTCACGGATGCCTCGTCCATGGGCTGGGGTGCCACGTACAACGGGCATGCAGTGTCAGGGGTTTGGACGGGCCCGCACCTGCAGTGGCATATCAATTGCCTCGAGTTGCTAGCAGTACATCGTGCACTGAGCCGCCTCAAGGGCCGGTTACGGGGCAAAGATGTACTGGTCCATACGGACAACACGGCGACCGTTGCGTACATCAACCGTCAAGGTGGTCTACGCTCACGTCGCATGTCGCAACTCGCCCGCCATCTCCTCCTCTGGAGTCAGAAGTGTCTGAGGTCGCTTCGGGCCATTCATGTCCCTGGGGTGCGCAACCGGGCGGCCGACGAGCTGTCACGAGCTGCGCTTCCGGGAGAATGGTGGCTCCACCCCCAGGTGGTCCGGCTGATCTGGGTTCAGTTCGGGGTGGCACAGGTCGACCTGTTTGCCTCCCCTGAAACGTCCCACTGCCAGTGGTTTTATTCGCTGACCGAGGGCACACTCGGCACGGATGCACTTGCGCACAGCTGGCCCCAGGGTCTACGCAAATATGCGTTTCCCCCAGTGAGCCTACTTGCACAGACACTGTGCAAGGTCAGGGAGGACAAGGAGCAGGTCCTGTTGGTGGCCCCGTATTGGCCCCACCGGACTTGGTTCCCAGAACTCATGCTCCTTGCGACAGCCCCTCCTTGGCCGATTCCTCTGAGGAAGGATCTTCTAACTCAGAGACGGGGCACCCTCTGGCACCCGCGTCCAGACCTCTGGAAACTTCATGTCTGGTCCCTGGACGGGACGCGGAGGTTCTAGGTGACTTACCTCAAGAGGTAGTTAACACCATCACTTCAGCTAGAGCACCGTCTACGAGACGGGCCTATGCCTTGAAGTGGAACCTGTTCGTCGATTGGTGTTCTCTCCGCCGGGAGGACCCCCGAAGATGTTCGATCGCGTCAGTGCTTTCCTTCCTGCAGCAGGGGTTGGAGCGGAGGCTGTCGCCCTCCACCATCAGTTTGCGTTGCTGCTATTTCTGCCATGTAGAGGTAAGTCGGTGGGGAAGCACGACCTGGTCGTCAGGTTCCTTAGGGGGCGAGACGGTTAAATCCTCCTCGACCTCCCTCCATACCCTCTTGGGATCTTGCTCTGGTGCTCCGAGCACTTCAGAATGCCCCATGTGAGCCCTTGCAGTCAGCAGAGCTTAAGATTCTGTCCATGAAGACTTTACTGTTGGCTGCATTGGCCTCCATCTAGAGGGTAGGGGACCTGCAGGCATTTTCGGTCGACGATTCGTGCCAGGAGTTCGGGCCGGGTGACGCCCACGTGGTACTGAGACCCCGGCCTGGCTATGTGCCCAAGGTTCCCACCACTCCCTTCAGGGACTAGGTGGTGAACCTGCAAGCGCTGCCCCTGGAGGAGGCAGACCCAGCCCTAGCTTGCTCTGTCCCATCCACTTAGGTACATGGACAGAACTCAAGCTTCAGGACCTCAGTTCAGCTCTTGGTCTGTCACGGAGGCCAGCAGAAGGGAAAGGCTGTCTCCAAGCAGAGGATGGCCCACTGGTTAGTGGATGCCATCACCTTGGCTTACCAAGCACAAGGTGTGCCCTGTCCACTCAGGGTACGAGCACACTCTACTAGATGTGGTGCATCCCCCTGGGCGCTGACACGTGGCGCCTCACTGCCAGACATCTGTAGAGCTGCGGGCTGGGCGACACCCAACACGTTCGTTAGGTTCTATAGCTTACGTGTGGAGCCGGGTTCCTCCTGTGTTCTCACCTCAAACAGGTAGAAGCACTGAGAGGCCCGGCTCCTGTCGGCTTGCTGCGCCTTGGCGCTTACTTTCTCCAGAAGCAAACTCTGTGAGTCCTCCACCGCCCTCGGTGCCGGGCGTGGCGGAGCGTCCGGCATCAGGCCTCCTACCGCTGAATCCTTGAGAACCGGTATTGGCTTGGGCCATGTGAGTGACCCTGCTGGGATCCCACATATTTTTCCATGGTTGCTCCTCTCGGAAGCCCGTGTCTTTCCCTTGGGAGAGCCCTCCTTTTAGGGATGGGGCCCCCTCACGGCGGCGGGCTACGGCTCAGCTCTGTGTCCACATAACTCTCCTTGGTATGATGTGGTTCCGCAGCGGCCCCCCATTAGGGCATGCTTCCCAGTGTTATCCAATAGTCACTGAGCGGGTCATGCAGAACAGCAGTGATGGACTTCTCTGTGTGAGCCCCGTCTCGTCAGGTAAGAGAGCTCAGGAGGCTCACACAGGGCACTGGAAGGGGGCACAGGCCATGGCGCTTTGGTAGGGATTCCTATTCGTCGGTACTCCGACGTGGCGTCGAGAGTGACCGACTGAATGGGAACGTCTCGGTTACGTATGTAACCCTCGTTCCCTGAAGGAGGGAACGGAGACGCCACGTCCCGTCGCCATGTCCTCTGTACCCTGCTGGGGTGCCATTTCTCCTACTCGGCTCCTCAGCAAAAGACTAATTTAATGCAAGCACCTGTGCCTCATTTATACCCGCTCTGCGTGGCATGGGCAGCTGGTGCAATCATTGCATGCCAATGTGCATTGGCTCGTTTAGTTACACTCGAAGTAGATTGGCTCTCGCTAGCGAGATTCCTATTCGTCGGTACTCCGACGTGGCGTCTCCGTTCCCTCCTTCAGGGAACGAGGGTTACATACGTAACCGAGACGTTCTCGTCTTCACCTTAGCCGGTGGAAAAGAATCGGGACGGGACTTGGGCAGAAATCATATTCATGAATGAGAATATTAACGTTACTGTAGTTATGAAGCAGAGGAGGGCCGAGTGCTTCGGGAGCTGAAAGTGGCCGCTGGAGTGATTGCTAATGAGAGGCGAGTGTGACACAGCGCGACTTTTATTATGTCACAGTCACCACTTCTGCTTCTTCTGGTAAAGCGCATGTAGGGTAACGCAGCGCTGTTTTATCATATTAGATACATTTCAGTGTGTTGAAAATGATGTTAGAGTGTTACTCTGTGTGCTCACTTGGGGGCTGCTGTAAGACACTTGTTACACACTGCAGTGAGCTAGATTGATATTAGAATAACATATTAATTAATGCTGGATGGCTTGTGTTGATAAATGGCATGCAATTCATTTTAAAACATACTGTATGGCCAAGAAAATATATTGCTGTACAATACTTAGTTTTCTGTCAATATGCATCCAAACTGTTGTTCCCTTGTCTAATAAAATGTCTATTAAAGCGTCTTTGGTGTTTGCATGGTTTCTACAAAATAAAACGGGAAATCGAGGGTATGGTAGGGTCACTGATAGGACACGCATGGACACGGTCCTGGTTAAAATATCTTATTTCTCTAGATTTAAACATTCTTGGAAATTTACACAAGTCAACTAAACATATAACACTGTTCTAGTGGTTTTCTGATATTTTAATCCAAAAATTGTACATATCGTGCCTTTAAATTAAAAGAAAATTGGGCCTTTTAGCATTTCTAATAAATATGATATTTCTAATTAATATATATTTCTCATCAATACTGTTGTTTTATTAACTAAAAACATTAATTAACACAACATTTTGCATTCCCGACTTCTTACATTCACATAAAACCGGCTGTGTTCACAATAATAGCTTGCCAAGAATGCATTTTAAAGTAGTGCATCACTTTTATTGCAGCAGTATTAACATGAGGTGTAAGCACTCTTCACAGATCATGCACATGACAAGGTTGAAAAATGCCAATACTTTTGACATCCCTACTCCATTCTGTAACATGATCCATCAAATGTGTTGTCTTCATTTGGATGCCTAATGAGCCTTGTATTGAATAATATCACTATTTTAAAACCTATCTGCACTGTTGCTTATATAGCCTAGCTCTTCATCCATCCACTACTAAATAGTAAATGCTTTATAGATATCTATGACTGCATCATTAATAAATTAACCATAGCCAGTTATGGGATTTGCAGCTAGATTAGATATGCCACTGAATCTGGAACGGTGTCATCAATGAGCGTTATATCTTTGTTATGTTTGGCTGTAGCATTAAATTTACTGACGGCCTGCCAGTAACATACCATTGCGGTTCGGCGACCTGAAGCGATAACTTTCCCGGCATCAGCAGAGCGGGTCGTCTCGCTCACTGGTGTATGAAACTGGCAGCTGCTCAGCTAGAATTCCTACAAATTGAGATTTGTACAAATTCAACATTGTAGTGAGTGTTAGCTCTGTGAATTTCAAAAAAGACAAAAAGGTCGGATTCACCACTGATATTTGGTTGCAGACCAAAGGGTTTTTGACATAAGTAGACAGATCTAAAAACCTAAATCACAAAGCATTTGCTACACGGACATAAAAATCAAGATGACAAGATTTGGCACATTCAGTATGCACCCCCGTGTCCTCACACAAAAGTGAATCTACTTTGGACTTTAGTGATTGATGTGCTCTCCAATTTAAGCCTTGATTGACTGATGGCATTAGAGCGAGTAATGCATGTTAAGTTAAAGCCAACGTGGTTCAATCAATACAACTTCAGCTGTTGTCTCGGTTTCTTGCAACATTGTGATCACAGTTGATCTAATATATACATAGCCCTAAATTTAACCCTCATAGTTCATGCTAATCTACTTTCAACCCACAATCACTTACTGCATCTGGTACAAAATGCAGCAGCTCGAGATCTTGATTTAACAATGAGGATGTAAAAACCATACTAGCCCGGTTCTGTCAACACAGCATTTGCTTCCTATTAAACATTGCATATGTTTTAAAATCTTGCTAATTACTTACAAAGCTCTAAATGGTTTAGCTCCTTACATGGTTTAGCCCCATTAAATGGACTAAATGGACTGCATTTATATAGCGCTTTTATCCAAAGCGCTTTACATTTTTACCTCACATTCACCCATTCATACCCCGATGGCGATGTCAGCCATGTAAGGCGCCATCCAGCTCGTCAGGAGCAGTTGGGGTTAGGTGTCTTGCTCATGGACACTTCGATACTTGGTCAGGTGGAACCGGGGATTGAACCACCAACCTTCTGGTTTGTAGACAACCTACATGAACCACTGAGCCATTGCCGCCGCGATTGCCGCCATTATTAGTGCTCAAACTCTGGAAGTGTCAATTTAAATCTAGATTAAAGACAACTCTTAAACATAGCATACACCTAACACATTATAACAGTTCTATACATTCAAATCCGTTGATTTAAGCTGCATAAAGTAGGCAAACCAGAACCAAGAACACTTCATATAACACCCAATACTTGTCACATCCAAAGAGGAATGGCATCTATGCTAATATTAGTCTGTCTATCTGTCTCATCCTTATTCTCATTCCGGATCTGGTCAATATCCAGATCAGATGGTGGACCTGCACCTAGACGCGACCACAACGCAGCCCTGAATGTCAACTGAGATGGTGTCTTCTAGATGACCCCTATAGACGGATCCCTGGGAAGACCTCGCCGACACGACAGCCGTTGGCACAGAACCTCAGCAAAGATCACGAGAAGCAGACAAGTCCTCTGCACAGGACACTTATGCCAATTTTGTCTCCATACCGGCATGATGAATCACACTCTTCAAGCAGAAGGAACTGGATAAAAATATACTAAATGATACCAATCCATAATCAAACTTGTGATGCAGCCTAAAATCATAATTATGTTTGTTTGTTGACCAGAGGAGAACTGGCCCCATGACTGAGCCTGGTTTCGCCCATGTTTTCTTTTTCTCCATTCCTGTCAAATGATTGAGTTTGGGATCCTTGCCACTGTCGCCTCTGACTTGCTTATTTGTGCATGATCAATATTCCACAATATTATTGATTTGACTGCCCTGACACTATCGAATGAGAACTGAACTGTGCTGGATGATGACATCACTGTTTTCTGCAGAGCTGCTTTATAGCCGAATTGAGCTCATTTAATAATTTATGCTCTTTATTACAGAGCTGAACTGACTTCAGCTAAAAAAATTACACAATTTTTTCATCAAATCATAAATATGTCTCTGTAAAGCTGCTTTGTAACAATCTGTATTGTACAAACCCGATTCCAAAAAAGTTGGGACACTATAAACTGTGAATAAAAAAGGAATGCAATAATTTACAAATCTCAAACGTATATTTTATTCACAATAGAATATAGATAACATATCAAATGTTAAAAGTGAGACATTTTAAAATGTCATGCCAATTATTGGCTAATTTTTTTAATGACAGCTATACATTCCAAAAAAGTTGGGACAGGTACCAATAAGAGGCCGGAAAGTTAAATGTACAGCTGGAGGACCCATTTGAAACTTATTAGGTCAATTGGCAACATGATTGGGTATAAAAAGAGCCTCTTAGAGTGGCAGTGTCTCTCCGAAGTCAAGATGGGCAGAGGATCACCAATTCCCCCAATGCTGCGACGAAAAATAGTGGAGCAATATCAGAAAGGAGTTTCTCAGAGAAAAATTGCAAAGAGTTTGAAGTTATCATCATCTACAGTGAATAGAATAATATTATCAAAAGATTCATAGAATCTGGAACAATCTCTGTGCGTGAGGGTCAAGGTCGGAAAACCATACTGGATGCCGGTGATCTTCGAGCCCTTGGACGGCACTGCAGCACATACAGAAAATGCTACTGTAATGGAAATCACAACATGGGCTCAGGAATATTTCCAGAAAACATTAGCCCCGTTTCCACCAAAATTACCCGAAACAATTTGTACCAGGAACTTTTTTACAGGATTTTTTCTTTCCCAGCTCTCAGCTTTTACGGACATTGCACGTGAGATGGTTGAGACAAACGTGCGCCATCAGACAGAGAGCAAGACTGATATTTACTAAACGTAGACCAAACCTCACAAAAGACTTTTAAAAATGTCAGTTGAAATAAAATGCTAAACCATTCAGCATGTTCAGCACCCAAGTCCCGCCCTCGAAAGTTCCTGAACTTTGAAAAAGTACTACCTTACGAGCAGGGCCGTTTGGAGGGGGAAATATTTACCCAATGCTTATTTTCTCAATGCTGTCTCTACTACGTAATCCAGGCACTTGCTGTTTGGCATGGTATTCATCCCTGACTATATAACATTGCCAGACTGAGATAACATTGAGGCATTGAACAAAAAAAAAATTGCACACAAAGGACAGATTCCGTCCATGGATAGATTCCGTCCATGTCCAGAATGACAGCAAAGTTGCCCTGCTTGCCCATGCACTTAAATAAAGATGGTGAGTAATGGAGTGGCCAGAAACATCTGGCGGTGATGCTCTACTCCAAAAGCATTGTTACAGCTAGGGGCATTGTTAGTGTGAAGAGGACTGAAGTAATAAAATGGGGGATGATAAATAATAAACAGAAAAGCATTGACAACACACCTGAAGGCTTATTTCATTACACAAGGACCCTGCACTTTATTAGAGCTAATGAGAAACAATCCCAGGGTGAGTGTTACAGTTGAATGCTTCATAGTCACTTCTCATCCTTTGATACTGATGTCATTGGATTTATCTGTCAAATGGGCTTCTTCATCTTCAATACAATCACTTAAAGTGTGGCTTCTGAATGCTAGCCTGACATATGTTTCAAGCTATAACATGTTCAGATAAATAGCCAGTAAGAAAGAAAAAGATCTCTCAATTGTTTAATACCACATTTTTCATCAATGTGATTTAACTGAGAGCAAACCAAAGATTGCCAACAAATATCATTGATTTCATTATGTACTTAAAAGATGTCTTCTGATATATCGGTTGGCCGATATCCATGTTTAGTAGTGCCGCTTTAAAGCGGGCAGCCCAATGTTATTGGTGTGGTGGAACGTGCTGCTGCTGCATGTAAAGGACCCCAAGCCAAAACTTTTGGAAGATTCAACAACAGTTCTGAAAGATAAAGATCAGGCTTGAAATTCAGATATTTCAAAGTCCTATGGCCATATATTTACTATATATTACTAGTGAAATATGAAGTGTTGCTTCAGTTAGTGAAAGAAAAAAATGAAGAGCATAGAACCATCAGGAACTGGCATGCTACAGCTATTTGAAAGAACGCTTTAGGGATGCACCGATCCGATACTCAGTATCGGCTCCGATCCGCCATTATTTGCCAGATCGGGTATCGATCAGACAGGACCGATCCAAAGTCGATATTGTGCGTATAATATTCTGTTTCTGTTAAAGGTAGGGTAGGTAAGAATTGGTTAAAAAACTTTTTTTCCAAATTTGTTTAAACGTTATTTATATATCAATACATAATTAAAATGTAAGTAATCTAAAAAAGAAAGTATAAAATTTGAGTGTCTGTAGACCTCTCAGGACTGTTTTAAATACAGCTCATTATTTCCATTCACTCCACCTTCTTCCTTCTGGGCTCTTTCCAAAGCCACGCCCCCAAAATACACGAACTCGCTACACCGGCCGCTCAGCTGGAAGACACATTATTTACCTCAGACGAGCAGAGTGCATGTAGTGACATCATGTCAGAATCACATGTAATAAAAAATCTAACTTTATCAGTATGAATATAAACAAATATGATGTCTTTTAGTCCTCACTATCAAGCTAGAATACCGATACTGGTAAAGTTTAAAATATATTTTTGTTTAATTCGGTAACAAGCTAGTTATATTTATAAGGCAAAGCTAAAAACAGGTAGCATTGATAAAAAAAATGTCCCAATAACAACAGTTATACTGTAATGAAGATGAATTTCGTGTAAGATTCATAACATATACTGTGTTTTACATGTAAGAATTTCCATGATGAAAGCGTTGTTGATTAGTAGTAGCTAATGGCTAAGTGTATAATAGTGTAACTGTATGCTAAGTAATGTTATGCTATATTAGGCAGCTACATGTGCTAGTGATACATGCTTCATGAAAACATAAACCGAAAAAATGTATAATCAAAATGAAAGAATACCTGTCCAGCAGAAATACAGCCAGCAATGAGTCGTACAGCTCCTTGAGGTCAGTTCTCGACATCGTTGGAAGGCCACGCCGATATTTACTCACGTTTGATTTCTTTGTTTATCCAAAGACTTTTTGTGCATTGCCTTTACTTGTAGGCCTACTGTCTTCCTTTTTTGTTGTTGCATTGTATGCCTTCGTTGACTACAAAACCAAGCACCGTGCATTTTGAATTTTGCCATGGTAGCGAGAGAGTGACAGTCGCCCAAGCCAATCACTTGTTTCGTCCCGAACAAAAATAATGAGCGGTATTTATTGCAGATTAAAAAGTCTAGAGTCGCTTGATTTTTATACTCTCTTTTTCAGAGTACTTACATTTTAATTATGTATTGACATATAAAGAAAGTTTAAACAAATTTGGACAAAAGTATTTTAGATCATTCTTACCTACCATACCTTTTAAGCCCCAATGCCCCACAGAAGGCACAAAAAAATTATAATACATCATCAACGATTTGTGCAATATATTCTGAAGTCCAATGACTAAAGTCATTCCATAGTTTAATGTGAGTACAGATGAATATTTAAGTCATTAATTCAAGTTCAAGTCAATGCATGCTTCTCTCAGATTATTCAGTGTTTCTGTTATTATGCTTTATCTGTGTATGGATCAAGTGCATGGTTTCTCAAAAAATGACAGCCGTTTATTGCTGTAAATCTTGTTACTTTCTCCCGGGTGCCAGTTAGATCACAACACTGGACTAGAGATTGTATTGTTCTTCACACACAGTAACTGAAATGTTAAACTGTTAAAATAAACGTCCCAATCAAATTTAGCATAGATACACACTACGCACCAATATGTCTTCCCTTGTGTTTTGAACTTTGAATTTTGAACTCAATGCAGACGGAGTGCAGCGCGCTGTGTTGCTTCAAGCGGATCATCCTGTGCACGGGATGCGCATAAGCTTTGAGCCGCACTGTATTATAATACTTTTGAGCTATAAAAGATTATTAATAGCGTTTCTTGTTCTGCCCTATCTATAATATGTTGCTGCCTCATTAAAAAGATGTGTTATACATTTTTTTTAAAAATAATTTCTTAGTATATAGGCCCTGTTTCTATAAATATATTAATTTGTTTTTCATGAATGTGTTTTGTGTAACATTTTACCAGATTTAGAGCTACACTTTTTTTTTCCCCACTTAAAGGGATACTTCACCGCTTTTTCAAATTAAACTATGTTATTCCCTTAACTAAAACAAATTGATACATACCTCTCTCGTCTGAGTGCGTGCACTTAATCGCTCTGACGCGTGGTGACGATCTGATAGCATTTAGCTTAGCCCACTAAGCCCAGTTCATTCACTATGGTACCAAACAGAGATCAAGTTAGAAGCGACCAAACACCTCCACGTTTTCCCTATTTAAATACAGTTACATGAATAGTTGAACGATCGAGTTTGGTGACACAAAAAACAAATGTGGCACTTTTCTAAGTGGATTAAAAAGGAGAACTATAATGTGTAGCGGAATAGCACTTCGACTCGGCGCAGTAAAAAGTCCCGGCTGAAAAATCCTCTCTCAAATCTCCCCCTCCAATCCTATTGACAGAAATGAGAGGGGGAGGGAGGATTTTTAAAATCCTATTCTTTGGAAATGCTATTCTGCCATACATTATAGTTCTCCTTTTTAATCTGCTTAGAAAAGCGCCACGTTTTATTTTGCTTACAAGCTCACTGGAGCGCTCTCTGTCAGTGGACCTGCAGCTGTGTGTGTTAAGGCTGTCAACGAATATTCTAAATTCGAATATATATTTGAATAGTTATTAAAATAACGATTTTTGAAGGTGAAAATTAATATTCGAATGAAAAAAAAAACGGAAATAAGTGGGGGGAAAACGCCACGGTAATAGAGGCGTGGCTGTCTGCTTTGCCAGTGAGCGCGCAAATGGGGGTTCAGGGACAGGTCACAGGAGTCGCACTGTCACTGCTGAAAATTGACGCGTCTTGCAGTGAAGATGGCAGAAAGTGCAACGTTCAACTCGACCACAACAGAGAAACCGATATTAACTCCAAAATCTAAAAAGCCATGTCTGGAAGTACTTTGGATTTTGGTCAGTAGGAGGTAAAATTGTTGAGCCGCAAGATAAAGTTATATGCAAGCTATGTAAGATACAGTTAGCATATGCCTCATTTTATTTAACATTAAACAGAAACACTAAAGTGTAGGCTACTGAACTGACTGAAGAGATATTGCCTGAATAAAGGATTAATGCACTGCTTTCACTGGTGTGATTATTTACTGTTTCATGTCAAGGAAAAGTTCCATGTTTAGCACAGCACAGCTTGCTCGGAGCATTCACTATGCTGTAAAACTTAAATTCATATTAATAATATTTTTTCAATCACTGAATGAAGCCAGCTATATTTGGGACAAGAGTCGCGAGTCTCGCGACCTTAAATTGCTTGCACAAAACTCTTGATCAGCACTCAGTTTGTTCATTTAAACCGTTGTGATAACACCTCTCTCAGAGAGAGAGAGAGAGAGAGAGTGAGAGAGAGAGAGAGAGAGAGAGAGAGAGAGAGAGAGAGAGAGAGAGAGAGAGAGAGAGAGAGAGAGAGAGAGGGAGAGGAGGTCTGTGCTCTGCGGTCTTGGCCATTAGTTAATTTACTTATTTTTGTGTAAGTAATACGTTGTCAACTATGTATAAACTTAAATAGACAATCTATACAAGTAGTTATGTTTGTTTGTATTCATTTGTCCTGTTATTGACGTAATGCACATGACAAAATGCTCAACCAGATGACTAGCGATCAGGTCAAGGAGTCAGAGCGATGGCATGTCCAATAACTTCAAAGGTAGCTTTCACAAACTAGAAGTATTAAGCACTACTTTTCCCTCGCTGGGGTGAAAGGTAAGAATGTTTATGTAACGAGCAAATTATTAATTTGTCCTGTTATTGACGTAATGCGTATCATTGACAAAATGCTCAACCAGATGATCGAATAGTTTGAATATTCGTGTTTTAGAGGGAATATTCGAACATAATTTAAGCACTTTTGACAGCCCTAGTGTGTGTGTGTGTGTATGAGTGCGTGCGTGTGTGTGAGCGCGCATGCGACCAGCGATCAGGTCAAGGAGTCAGAGCGATGGCATGTCCAATAACTTCAAAGGTAGCTTTCACAAACTAGAAGTATTATGCACTACTTTTCCCTCGCTGAGGTGAAAGGTAAAAATGTTTATGTAATGAGCAACTTATGCCCAGGAAGTCTCTCCACGTCGGTGAACGCAAAGGATAACGTGAGATCCGCTACCAAAGGAGGAGACAGAGCGACGACATTAAAGCAACCAAAACTAGGTTTTTCTCCACCGCAAACTTTTATCACTCAGACAGAATTTAACAAAATAATATCTAGATATATAGTTGAGGACATGCTGCGTTGTTGGCAGTTGAGTCGGATTCTTTCCGGGCAATCAATGCGAAAATACCCGCGAGAGAGTGGGTAAGCCCGCCATACAAACAAGACTTGAGATCACTTCTTGTTAAACTGTTTACTTTTGTAAGGAAGTAAATACTTCAAGCAGGCTACAGTAGCCCATGTCTACCAGTTGTGAAGTTTAGAATTTTAATGTGCACTACAAAGAGTCTAGGCTATGTAAGTCAGTCTAGGGTGACTAGATGACATTGGCTGGGGAGGGGAGGGGGGGGGGTATGGCTGTGGTCTTGAGTGAAGGGATGGGGGGCTTCTATGATATTAGACTATGTAGCCTTACTAGCATATAATAAAAGATAATGAATTTCAAACCTGAACCAAACACTTTTATTCAAAGATCAACTGTTAGTCTGCCGCAAAAAACACTACATTAAAATCATGAACTCTAATGTTATTGTGAAGAGAAAACACAATGACTGTTGTAAGTAACAAATCAGACCTTTCTGTATAGCCTAACGCTAATAATCTTAAGCGAAAATAAAGAAATAATTGCGTAGTGTAATATTTTTTGTACACAGTGCCGCGAGCAATCAATTACTCCTTTATGCATGCATCACATCACGTCCTCCTAGCGCTGCACGCAGAAACTTTGCTGTCTTTAACAAGGATTAAAACAAAATGGGGACAAAAAGGTTGTATTGTCTTTGTGCACATAGATTAAAAAGATACATGTATAGAAACAATAAAACTTAAAATTCACACAGCTATAGCCTACCTAGGTTGTTGAGGCCCGACGTCAGCACATGCCGTCTACATTTTTTTTTAAGAACTTAGAAATGAGCAGCCGGCGAGGGATGGTTGCAGGATGCCTCAACCTCCGCAGACAGTTTTTAATGTTTATCATACAATAACTAGGCTACTCAAGATTTAGCTTCGTTATAATTTTCGGGACAATTACGGCCAGATTTTGGATTCTGGACAACAGTGTAGATTTCGGGGTACTTACATAAGGCCATCCTTAAAAAATTTCTTGTTTGCCGTAACCCGACCGACCCTGTCAATTTAGGGCCGACTCAAATTATTATTATTTTTTCCTTTTAGTCCGACCGACTTGCCGGTTGTAAATTTGCATTAAGACCGACCAATTTCTTTTTTTACTCTTCAAACATCTAATACAAAAGTAATAAAATAATATGAATATATTTTGTTAAGTATTATAAATATATAAATTGCCTGGGTCTACGTACGAAGGCTACATTCTTTATTTTATAGAAAAACCTGTGACGTCATCTATGTTTACACTAAGGTTAACGGATGTCTATGGCCTGCACGTGCGTTCGTTTCGGCTCATTCTCTCATTCACTGTAACGTTAGACTATTAAAGCCCTGTCGGAGATTTCACCGCATTGTGTGACAGGAGTCAGGACCATGGACACGTTACACACACCAGGCAAGTGCACTGCAGAGGGGAGGGCTTTGGCGGGTTTGAACCCTTGCCCTTTTTGAAAATTAATCAAAAGTGGCCCTCTCAACATTCATCATTACTTGTCTCTGTCAGTCTAAAATATCGTTGTCATAACGCTTTCCTATGGGTAGCGTCAGCGTGTGTTTTGCTCGACCGCAGCGCGTGGTGGGAGCGGCGGCACTGGTTGTAACTTGAAAAATAATGCTTTATGTAAAGTTCTGTCGATGGATACACGTGCTGGCTCCTCAGAGACAGGCTACACTACAACAGCGATAATAAAAGAAAAACGTGGGCAAAACGGTCTATCTTTGTAAACTGTGTTCAATGCATGCGAGTGCTGCTCACTTTGCATAGCTGCTCATTTCGCCGTCATCACCCAGTATATTCGCCAAAAGACGCGAATGAGAACTCTGCAGTGTGAGAAGCTGTCTCTCTGCGCTCGTGCAAAAGCGCGCGCACGTCTCACAGCGCGCAAATATTGAGTTCTTTCAAGTATTGCGCTTCAACGGACAAACTCACACAAAAAGTATGTCAACATGTCGATCTTGATGAGTATCCAAGCAGACATAGTCTGATGCCTGTGAACTGTATACAGTCGAGAAAGACGAGAATATCCCTGTATTAGGTCTTAAAGGGGCAGTAGCCTTTACTGCTGTCTGTCAAACAAAAGATAAGGACATCACTCACTACTCTTGATTGAATAGCTTTTGTAATTTTAAAAAGGTTGGGAAACACTGATTTAGTGAATGGCTGTGGCTCGACCGCAGGAAAAACAATCCAAACAATCACGATTTTTAAACCTTTTTCATCATTAATGTTAATCAAAGCTATTATTCTAAATGTAGGCTGTCAAGAAGGAGGAAAGAGGGGCAGTGTCTCTTCAAAAAAACAGAGACAATACATAATATTACAAAAATAAAATAACTTCTGAAAAAAATGCTCTGCCATTGTCTGTGATGTTTGTTTACTGTAATATTTACCAGTAAAGAGAAGGTTATAGCTGCTTAATTAATTGAATTCATAAAAATAAACAAATATTTTTAATATTCAAATACACTAGTCTATATCACCATATGCGTTGGTTTAGCAACAAGTGCAAGCCAGTTCAGAGACACAGATAGTTGCGTGTTCTGAGTTAACACAATAGAGCGTAAAAATACGAATGCATATACATATCATATACAATACATATCACTGGAAAATACTAAAACGGGAAGATAGTGGAAAAAGAGCTAAAATACGTGAGAAACCCAGGAAAAAAGGGAGGGTTGACAGCTATGAGTCAATGACAGCTAGCGGTGGTTGGAACCTTTTCTTAATGAATGCACCTGAAATTTATGCAATAAACATGTTTTTGACAAATATTTAAATTTGTTTGTGGTCTATATAGCCTGCAATTTACTTGAGCGATTTGCACGTTCAAAACGCTTAATTCACGTGATTTGCACTGCGCCATTCATGCGAAACGTGCTGCAGAATGCCTATTCACATCTCTGCATTGACTTAACATGTAACGTTAAATCACTTGCGCAAATCGCGTCCGGTGAGTGCGCACCATTGAAGTAATGATATGTACCATTTAGAGGTGACCTTCTCACATTTGTACTCTAGGGAACTGCCCCAGTGACAGCAATGAGCTCTATTTTTTTTTTTTTTTGACAGTATACTTACAATGGTGAATGATTTTAGAAAAAAAGAAAAAAAATACTTTGTGATTTTATATTTAACTTTTACAACTTTGTCAACATGACAACAAATCATCTAAAATTACAGTAAAAGTGATTTAAATAGCTTTAATAAATGTAATAATACAAAAACAGATAAATAGAGTTAATGTAGGCTTTATATTTCTAAAAAATTGCCCTCATTCACTTCGCCTCACTGCAACCATGATTATTGCTTTTTTTCTGGGTTTTTTAAAGACAAAGAAAAAAAAAAACAGACGGACAAGCATAAATCTTTTTGTAGTAATCAATATTATAACAAAATTTCAACTTCTACTCAATACTTTCGTTTGAGCTTAACTTTTACTGAACACGGAATATTCCTTTAAAAGCTTCCGAGACTTCCTTGAGTCCTCAGCTGTGAAAGAGCAACCTCTATGCAATACAAATTTACAACAGAAGTCCTTCTTTGGATGTACATCAAACAACATATTTTTTTATCAGTCCGTGAAACCGAAGCCATTTGCTATGAATTCATGATAAACTAAAGGCGCAGTACGTAATAATGGCCGCTAGTGACTGAAATGGGTACTGCAGTCCAGATTCTAAATTTCCTCCTCAGACTCAACACTCAGTTTGTGCCCGTTTGAGGACATGCAACATGAATGACCGAGTGACAATAGAAAACAAGGAGAATTACACAATGTAAGTTGATGAGTTGTTTTATCTGCATTTTAATGCGCTATATAGATATTTTTAGATGGTTGCAGAGCCTGGCTTCCATGTCAGCTATACACTGTTTTCCACCAACTGGCAACATTGGGTAAATTGGCAATGTGCGTTATCGTACAGAACAAAACAAACATACATTGCGACATGGAACGCACATTTCTAAGTAGAATAACTTGCTGTGGCATTGTTTTTTTTGGAGAAACAGGTATATATATATATATATATCTGCAAACATATTGTTTTTTGTTGTTGTTGCTTTATTACAGTCAAAAACTTACATAGAGCACCTTTAATGTTGCCTCCTTGAGGAAAAAAACCCACTGAAAAACTCATTCGTCATTAAGCACAGAGCCACATCCCACTCAGGAGACAAAAAAACTTGCAAAGGTGAGGAGCTTAATTTGAATCATATCTCAAAGCCCAGTGGGAGGGAGGAGAGAGTGGAGCACCAAAGAGTAAAAGTGACAGAGGCAGCAGCAAGCCATATTGCCTTGCGTTGAAAATCACATCTGTGGAGGCCCCTGAGATTTAATTTCGAATGCTCGCGGGGAGCCGGTTTCTGTCTGTCTCACTCAGGGGAAAGAGAAGGAGGGAATCCCTGCAAACTCCACCCTACCATCCGCCCGCCCCCACAAGACATGTCAGATTACTTCGAACCCAGGATGAGCTTGGCTAGCTTTAAGTTCAGAGGCTCTGGACTCCACAGCTCAGACTTCAAGCGCACAGATAAAATGTCGGTTTACATTGGAACAAAGAGGGATTTGCAATCAATGGCCTGAGAGAGAGAAAGAAAGAAAAACATTCACGCCTGTCCGATAAGCAAGGGTAATTTACGGCTGATTTCAAGCCCCCATGTTAACAGAGTGCGAAAAAGCGGTTCGCCCTTGTTTCTTTTTCACTAAGGTACTTATTTAGATGAGCAATCAAGCCCAGCGGTCGAAAGACAAAGACATCATTCCACCACATATCACTTGAGATGGGGGGTGGGGGTATAACTTGACCAAAAGGCAACAAATTAAGGACAAATCTCAATGGGCATCAAGTTCATACTAAGACAGCACATAAGGGTATGTGCGCTTACTGGAATCGAATGGAATAAATACATCTGGGGAGCCTCTGTTGGTATAGAGAAGAAAGTGTGGGTTTATTAATTTACAGTGATGAGAGCGCATCTGGGTCTGGGTGAGATTCTTCAGGGGGTGGAGAAAACACCGGCGGGAGAGAGCATGTGGAACGATGCTGGCTGCCAGGCAGCCTAGTGCAGGACCATTAGACAGAAAATGTCTGTTGCACATAGGGAGACATTGTGTTTAAATATCATGTCACTCTGTACTCGGTATACAACAGGAGGTCTGAGTGTTTTCGCAGCCAAATAAAGCAAAAGGAGATTGAATATCTAGCAGAAAAGTAGAAATTGTAGAAATTGATGATGAATTGATAAACGAAGAGGTTAGATATGCTCACTTCCGCATAAAATGTTCAATTTCCCATTTTCATTTCAAAATTCATGGCTTTGATTAAATGTTATTCAGTTTGGTGATATCTGCCGTTATGCACTTTCTGAGGCAATCAGATGATTGTCACTTAGAGTGTAACATAAAAATGATGGAAGGCTTAAGCTATTTGGAATTGTGGCTTCGTTGCATCATTGACTTCCTGTCACATGCCTTTGAGGTCGACCTTGCGGAAGAGCTGAAACCCTGTTTTGACATGAAGTTGGATCGAAAGTCGAATCTATTGTTTTCTGAGACTATCCTGGGAGTGTGAGCAGCACTACAATTGTCAGGGGACAGGAGTTTAGAAGCAAAGGTAAAAATAAGATACTGTGAAAACTGTGTCAAGAATTGTCATTGAGACACAAGTTTACATGGACGCCTTTTGCTTCAATCTGAATGAATTCAATCCGATTGATGAATCCGAAGGCACACGAAATAAAGTGATCGGATTGACGTGTGCATTTATGTCACAAGCTTCAGATCGGATTGAATCTTTTGACATGCACACTGCATGAATGTGCAGTTTCCTGCTGTTGCTGATTACTAATCATTGTCCTTTTTCTTTGTTTTAAAAAGTAGATTTAATATTTTTTCTTTTTTTTTTAGGTCCTAATTAGAGGAAGACGAGCACGTTATTCCCGTTCCCAAACCAAGGTGGCTGAGGATGAGTCTGTTCCACTTCAAAGTGTGTTGGAGCTTGTTCCATGCTCCATTGCACATGCGCGCCATACTTTCCAGTTTCGGGTTTCAATCCAATCAAGTGTTTACATGCCCTCTTGAGGAATAAACCACCCCTTACAATAATCTGAATGAAATTTTAATCAGATCTGGCCAATTTATTGATTGACGTGGTTACATCCGATTGTACTACTAGTCCGGTTACGATCGGATTATAAGGGTCCGTGTAAACGCAGCTAGTGGCTTTAAACGCTACGCAAGCACAATGAATGCTTCCAAAAGAGTTTGGTTCATCACACTGAACATAATATCACTGAGTTAACTACATTTATTCTCATTAGCTGCAAATGGACAACGTCTGCTCTCCTTGGTCCCTCATAATGCTGAAATCATAAGAAAGAAAGACAAGTCTCCTCAATTTCACAATGGGACAGCCCTAGGCATCAATATCTAGGTAAAAAAATATATATCACAGGCATAAATAAATGTCTCACGAACAAGCATACGCCTTTATGTGCTTCAAAGCTAGCAGTTTTGCTGCTTCAGCGTCTTCCCCAATAGCATACATAGAGTTTTTTTTAAAGTAAAATGCCTGCTATTTCTAGATGCAGCCAGCGTCTGAGTTGTTCCTCTCAGTGATCTCACTGCCGAGAAGTGAGAAGACAACATCAACAACGAACTATCAAGGAGAAGAACAGGAAATGCAGGATGCAGAGCTACTGAAAATCATTAGCACTAGTTCTTAGAGAAGCTACACTGTCAAGATTTTAAGTCTCACTTTGCATAGTGGTGATAACAAATCCTGTGTTACCATGGGAAAGTAATGTCGACTGCTACCATCCTCTTAGTTTAGATTAAGTTCCATACGAGCTTCAGAAACCAAGAACAGACGGCTATAGAGGTTATTTAAAGTTTACCACGGTAAAATGGCCCTGCTTAAAACAGTCATTTGCCCATCTCATTCCACTGGTTAAATAATAGATATAGAAATATTCAGTATCTCTGTGGGTTTTAGGAGCCCATTTTTGGACACCTGTTGAGACATGTTTTGTAATATAGAGAGGCTAATTGCTTCTATATCTCTTTTTGACATTTAATTAAGTTTAAAGGGCAAGGTAAGTCCTTCTGGAGGGTTTTCGGGTATTACAATCTATTGCATGATGACCGATATTACCATACTATCGACTAGAGGCAAATACAGGTGCATTGTGTCTAAGGGGCCTTGAAAAGAGTATCCACACCCTAATCCAGCACAACACTTCATCAGACAATGAAATCAGAACACAGAATTCATTTGAATATTTTTTTTTCTAATATGTAAAAATGTTATCCTCATTCAGTACAGGCTGTACTTCAGATTTAAATATTGCCCAACCGCAAACAATAAAGCAATCGCTATATGACGTTAGATAATGTAGTCAACTTCTCTGAAGTCTTGTGAAAAATATCAGTCAGCCTCAGTCTTGTACATAGGGTGATGTAACACAGCTCTGATGCATAGACATGACAGGGCTGGACGTAGGAGGTGGCTCCTCAGAACAGCTGGGGTCTGGCAAGCACCGAATCCCGTAGGGAGGGGGCTTGAAAAGACGAGGGGAAAACAGGACGCGATTTGGCTTCTCTCTCGCTTTCTCCCTGGGATGTGCCTTTTCAAGACCTCTATAGGCTAGCTTCCTGTGGGGCATTCATCCCAAAATGTCCTCAAGCTGTGCTGCTTCAACTGAAGCAAGGGAGTTTTTTTTTTATTTTATTTGTGTATATGTGTTTATATGGTGGGTGGTTTTTGGAGTCAACAACTGTAACCTGGGGAGGACTTTGAAGCAGCAGCAATCCTGAGACAGCCCAAACGGTGCCCTCCTCCTCTAGTATCACCGACTCTTTTCTGCCACCTTCAGACCTGTCATATGAGCCTTCAGGTGGCTCCAGAAAAAAAAAACCTGGCTTTGCCATGGGAAATCATCTAAGACTGTCAAACCTACTCTAATGTCACAGGCAAGTCACCTGCACAACTTCAACATTTAGGGAAGGTGGTGGCTGAAGGCTTAGTGAAGCGCTGTCAAATACACTGAGTACCCTATATAAAACCAGGACATTGAGAGCTGGCCGAACACGATAAGAGAAACGAGTAGAACGGCAGCCAAACCAAAAGTAATTGATCTACGACTCAAGCATGGCATTCACAGCATTCAAAGCATTCTGATATTTGCAGCAATTCTAAAGCCCACTGAACAATAAAAGTCAGCTTATTCCTCCTAATAAGACATGCAGATTCCGTGGCTCTTGATTGCCCAGTAACAAGTGGCACACAAAAGGAGGCAATCTGAGCCTAGAAAAAAAGCACCTCAATTAGGCTACTAAACTCAGCACACTGGCTCTTGATATTACAGACCGAATCAACTGGATTTGATTCTCGCATTTTAAAAGCACTAAACACTATAATGTGACCTGTTTTAATATGTTACACTTCCAAAACAAACTGTATTCCTTTGAGTTTAAGCAATTATGCATTATTTACGTGTATTATATGAGGGAAAACACATTGAAACCTCTAAATGTCGGCATATTTTTGCACTTTTGAGGCTACACAGAACATGACGAAAACTGATTTACCATTTAATCGCAACTAAAATAAATAAATAAAAACCCAAGGAGAAACGAATGGCTGCATTAAAACTGCAGTGTTTCCACATGAAATGTAAAAAAATATATATATATCAGAGGGTGTAAAAAAAATCACTATTTCAGTCTGTCAATGAAATTCGCGCGACCACTTGTCACACACAATACTGTAATACGGAATGGCTTTACATACGTGCTCTCCTGCTGCTCTCCCTGAGGAAGCATACTAGGCTCTACCCTTGTCAGTGAGGTTAAGTTGAGACCCTATTCACGAGCCTGTAGGGTAAAAGTCACTACAACCCTATATGGATTTAGGATGTCTAGGTGATAGTCGGGTTAGGGGGAGAGAGAGAGGGACCTTGCGTTTTGTGCACGCGCATCAATGACAGAGGGGTCAAACCCCTCGCGCACCGGCCGGTTGTCTCCTATCCATCAAAGTGGATATGCGCGCGAGACAGAGGAGCGTTCAGGCGCTGACGCATAAGCGTGTCTCGTGCTTGCCATCTTTTGCCGATTTGAAGGGCAAAATCCGACTTAACCAAAGACCCCACAAGAAAGAGAAAAAACAGCATACTCACTGTTTTTTTCAGGATCCAGACACTCTGTTCTCCCTGCGGCACTTCGT
This sequence comes from Pseudorasbora parva, assembly GCF_024679245.1. NCBI lineage: Eukaryota > Metazoa > Chordata > Actinopteri > Cypriniformes > Gobionidae > Pseudorasbora > Pseudorasbora parva. Next base: position 32,282,354 of record NC_090190.1, on the reverse strand, counting down.
CACTTGTATATCCATTCCACAGCTGCCCATTTTCACGACGTTTCCACCCGGTATGTTTCTCTGAGGTAAAACGAAAAAAAAAAAGAAATTGTACGTACACACAGTCTCGACCTCTCTTTACTCAGCCTGCCTACATGTTGCTGACTAGCTCTCTCCCACCCTCCTTACCTCCCCCCTCCCGTATCTTTCTCACTCACTCAGTCTCTCTCTCCAGTTATTTTGTTAAAATTCAGTATATACGCCCCGTCACCTAGCAACCTCTCTCTCTCTCTTCATCACTCACGCGACACGTGTTGAATGCTAAACTTGCCGTTGTGGAAGGTTGCAGGGATATTTTAAAAGCGCCTGTACACGCGCCGCGCCGGTCGCGTATCACTATGCAATCGAAATAGTTATTATAGTACGCTTTCTCACGCGCCTCCTCCCGTCCTTTAACCCAACCTGGAACGTTCCGCTTTCCCCCCTTAAAAACCCCAGAGACTCAACTTAGCGTCTAGCCGCTTAGGAGAGGCAACAGAGATAGGCTATACAACGTTCAAGAATTACGACCAAATCATTATCTAACCTAACGTTAGTATTCTCCGTTTTTTGCAGTCATAGTGTTCCACACAGAACACTAAAGTCATTTTTCCAAATGGTTAATTTTCATCAATAGAAAAATGGGGTTTGCCTGGCGCAAGGAGAAAAGGTGAGCTATATTGAGAGCGTTAGAAACTCTTGAGGATTTTTATCTGTTTAATTATCGTAGCCTACTCCTCCCGTCCCCCCGAGCCGGTCATTTTGTTGTCCTCTGCTGGACATCAGGGCGTTGAATGCTGCAGAGAACGTGAGTGCTCACTGCTCAGCACTCTGCTGTCCTATCCGAAGGTAATCACTTTCTGCTGTATATGGACGGACTGAGAGAAACAGACCGTGTTTGCATTGATGGAGATGTTGTGTGTGCTTGAATAGAACAGTGTGCGTTTGCAAAATTGAATTGATTTTGGCCACGCCCCACAGGAAGTTGAATTGAATTGGAATTAAAGACAATACAATTTAAAGTTTATTTATGTGAAGAAATACACTATTAAAGTCTACTATAGAATTTAAATACAAATTTCAGTTGTTTCAGAATGATAGTTCTACGCTGTAGAAAAATGTTTTTAGCTTAAAGAAATGTAATAGAAAGATACAGGCCTAATATAAAAAAGACAAATAAAAATGTCACAGTTAAAAACTTAATTGGTTACCTACCATACATGACCATGGACCACAAAACCAATCATAAGTTTTATTATTTTTTTAAACTGAGATTTATACATCACCTGAAATCGGTATAAATAAGCCTTCCATTGATATGGCAATATTTTGGTGAGATACAACTATTTGAAAATCTGGAATCTGTGCGTGCAAAAAAATAAGAAAATCACCGTTAAAGTTGTCCAAATGAAGTCTATAGCAAAGCATATTTCTTATAATAATAATATCTGTTTGATATATTTATGGTATGAATTTCACAAAATATCTTCATGGAACCTAATCTTTACTTAATATCCTAAGGGTTTTTGGCATAAAAGAAAAATATGACCTATACAATGTATTGTTGGCTATTGCAACAAATATACCCGTGCAACTTATGGCTGGTTTTGTGGTCCAGGGTCACATATGAAAAATTAAATGGTTTGACATTAGCCTAATATTTAAATGTAATTTATATAGGCCTAATTTTACTGTTAATGTATATATATATATATATATATATATATATATATATATATATATATATATATATATATATATATATATATATATATATATATATATATATATATATATATGTGTGTGTGTGTGTGTGTGTGTGTGTGTGTGTGTGTTGTCTGCAGCATATATGTCCATCGTCTAGAAATCTTTTAGTCTATTTATCTATCAGTTATGTATGGATAAAGAGACTGGTTAACTTAGTACAAATATATCTGTATATGTAATTTTACTGTAAAATGTAATTTAGTATCTAATCTATCCCTCCATCCATCTATCAGTCTGAAGTTGTACAGTATAAAACCTTTAACCTGCCAGATTTTTAAACAAACATTTAAACAATTTTTAAATATTTAAACATGTCTTGCTAAAGATTATCAGGATGAACTCTTATTTTTATTATTAATTTTATATTACTCAAATGATATACATTTATTTCATTTTAATTCTACTTCCTTAATTTTAGATTATATTTTTGTGTCTTGTTTGTGACTAAAATTTAACAGCCAATTCACTTGTGCATGGCAAACAACCCTGCAGTGAGCAAGTGAGTGAGAGAGAGATGGGAAAAGAGTTGCGTGTCTATGGCATATTCTTGTGACAGCTTTACAGTACAAGTATGTGTGCACAAGTGTGATTTTTTTATTTATTTTTTATGTGTACTCTGAAAAACTGCACACAATTATACTTTCACCTGCCTGTATTTGTCCATAATACTCAGCAGCAGTTTCCTTCAAATATTAAAAAATAGCTCTAATTAATTTAAAAGCATAGACCTCACATCCCATCTAGCCAGTAATTGAAGGAAAGGGCAGTGACCTCTGTTGGCTGTAGTGGTATGATGAACATTGAAAATATTTTTACACAGTGGAGACTGAGCCCAGTACGTGTCACCACCTACTTAAATCGGCGACCACTGGTACAGTCAGCACATGAATACAGTTCTGAGAAAAAGTCATTTGTGTGTCACCAGGAAAAGGAATTATGCAAGAAGAATTGTACTAGTGTGAATATTATAAAAATTGCACACTACTTCCAAACAATTTGGATGTAAATCTAACGCTAATCTCTGCTATATTCTTTTGTCTTATACCAGAGGCAAGTGAATATTTTAGCTATACAATCCAGTCATTGTCATAATCTTTATACTCATTGAAATATGAGTGGCATAAATGGCTCTTCTCTTATTTTCTGCTGCATTGGTTATTGAATATGTGTCCATTTATATCCATTTATGGCTTGTTCATCTTAGACGCTTTAAGTCATTACTTCAAGCCAACAGCAAAATCAGCATCTTTCCAGGATTATAGCAGAGAACCATCTTATCAGCAGTCTTACACTAAAGCAAAGAATGAGAGTGCTGTCTCTGTAAATGTTTTTCCCCTTACTAAGTCACCATGTGTACGGGGGGGGGGGGGGGGGGGGGTTCAAGATTTTTGGTCTGGAAACTCACCATTGACAGGACTCAATCCGAAGGGCGGATAAACGGTTGTCTTTCAAACTCCCTCTGCACGCTATTGGACCAACTACAACCAACCAGAGTAACGTGAAGCGGAGCTCGTTGAGAGATTAAATATTCGCTCTATCCGTTCAGCAAAACTCCGAACACTCTTCCCTTTTTAAGAATGACTTCAGTGTCGTTCTTTGTTCTTTTTCTCAGAGAAAAGCTTAACTCCAAGTTTTCCAGAGTCGCGGTCAAAGCTGATTCGAATGACCGCTGTTCGCCAGCTTCTGTGTTTACTAGTAGCACGCAATCGCAACTCTGCCCCGCCCACTGATTCTATACACGATGTGATTGGCCTGACCAGAGTTTGGTTTTTAGAGCTCAGACATGTATTGAGAGTTGCTAGATGACACTCGTGGCAGATTGGATTTTCTGCCGCTAGGTTGCGTCTAGATTTTTAGACTACTGAAAAGTAATATGATGCCTAAAAGGTGCATGTTAATACTGTGTACATGTTGACATTCTCAAACATGTATTGACATTCTTTCAGATGCCTTGAACCTTGCAATTTAGCTTTATTATTTTGCATGGTTAGACAAAAATTGGGATTTGAGTTCAGCCCCACCACCTATTTATTAGTTTTGTCATATTTTATTAGAAACCGCAGAAATGTCTTTTTAAGTTTATTGATTTACACAAATACAAACAGCTAGGGGGCTTAAGGGCTTTGCACGAATCTTGTGCATATTATTTTGTTTACAGTGAGTATATTATTTATGAATCTAGGGACTGTAGTTAGACAGAATCCCCAGAAGTGGATTTGATTTGGATATTGAGGCAGCAGTTGGCAAGCATGTGTTGTTCATATTCGAGTGTGATGAAACTTTTAAGTGTATTCAGAGTTTTCAAACAGTTTTCTTCCATTGAGTAAAATGCCGCTGATTTGCAATCTTCCACAGGTGTTTGCATTTCTATGAATGACAGCATTTCACTCCCGGGTATTTCTCTTGTTGAGCTTCGATTATTAAATTTCACCATACAAAGAGTGCATATGACTTTTACTTTTGTTAACTATTTGATGATGATATATATATATATATATATATATATATATATATATATATATATATATATATATATATATATATATATATATATATATATATATATATATATATATCACCCATAAAGTGGGTCTTTTCCCATCATTTGCTAATAAACGGGTGCACACTGTGGCTTCTCTGAGTACCAATCAGTTTTTAAAAAATCAAGAAAAAAAGTTATATTAAAAAAAGGTAAGATAAAAAGCAGTGCTTAATTTTAAGTATCTGTGTAAAAAATAAGTCTAAAATAAAAATAGTCTGTAAAAATAGGGTCCAATGTACTAAAAAGACATTTTCAGTATTGATTTTTCACAATTATTTTATTCATATTTTCAACAACAACCAAAAATCTCCCCCAAATGTTTTGGGGTTAACTGAAATGCACGTAAACTTAACGGATAATGTCCTGTACCAGTGTATTCAGGGCTTTTCTGAATATCTTTGTGCAATGTTATATCCAAAGATTACGTTTTTTAAACAACAAGTTACTTCAGACCCTTGCTCTTCTCATTCTCTATATTATTTCTGAGCGGATTTTCAGAGAGTCAGTTTTTTGTTTTTTCAACTCTTTAACTGCATGCTGTGTATTAAATGAACATAAGATCCTCATTTAATGATTTGCGAGATACAATTAAAACTTTATTGTTGATTGTTTGAAGGCTTCTAATGTTCTTGTTTATATATATTATATTAACCGTATAATTTATACATGTATTTAATACATCTTAAGAAAAGATCAGCTATAAAAGCTCAACAAGATCAGCTAAATTAAATTGGCCTCAATATATCTTTTAGTTAATTTACACACGAAGAACCATGTTGTGAAACGGATACAGTAAAACAGTGACGTGGATGCATCTTAACTGAGTTTAAAAATCATCCAGAACACTATTTAGATAGGCCCACTTGTTTTAACCTCTTTTGCATGTGTGATGGATTCTCCCCTAAAAGAAAAGTTGTTTCTAATTAGAGTTTCAGTTGAGCAAAGACACATTTTTTCTGTGTCTTTTGCACGTCCAAACATATTCCCAGAAATGCTCTGACTTGTCATCACCCCAGTGCTAATTACCAATGATCACATTCAATGAGCACAGAAAAAGAGCAATCAAGTGCTCTGGTGTAATGAAATTCACCACCACAGAGAGTGATTTGCCCTGATAATTTGTCTTAGAAAATCAACACAGAGCTAGGCAGCCATATTTGTCAAAGGAGCTCACAGCTTTATGCATCAGAGGCAGTCTCGAAGGTCTTGAACCTGTAACTGTATGCTGTAATAGCCTGATGGGCTTCATGATTAGCCCATCGAGCTGAAGACCCAGGCCTTTTCCCTCAGGGAATGCAGCTTAATCTACCCCTTTCTCTGTGTTTTCTCTCTCTCTTTCTTTACTTAGAGCAGAGCTCATCTTTATAATGCCGTCCGCAGTGGTTTCTATTAGGAGAGAGCTCATTTAAGTTCATGAGAAAAGTCTTCAGATAAGTATATTCTGGAGAGAAGTTTGTCAAAGGAGAATTAAACTGAAAACCCTGACAGGTGAGTTTGAGAATTAACATTTCCTTAAAGGGGCCATATTCTATACTTACCTTAATATTTTTGCCTGAAGTACACTTGCACACAAAAAGGTCAACAACTGTCTGCCTATGTATATGTATGGACTGTATGTATGCATATATGTATCCATCCATCCATCGTTATGATTGGCTATAACCTTTTTGTATGTGGTCTGCCTATATATATTTTGTAAGATGTCTCTGGGTTTTGTATATAACCCAGTTCTCTGAGAATTGGAACAGAACACAGAAGCAGCAATACTTCAGGTAGAATGGGCCTTGAGGTGAAGCGACCCTGTGCGCCTTATAGGCCAAAGTGGCTGCATTCAAAACCCGGAAAAAGAGAAAAAGAGAGATCCCATGAGGGAATCTGTAGTCAGACAGTCCTCAGCCATCTAGCACCATGCAGGAAATTGGACACTAGGATCAGGGGCGAAGCGGGGGGGTGGCTAATGGGGCTTAAGCCCCGAATGTTTTGTCAAAAGCCCCGAATCTTTTAGTAAAAAAAAAAAAAAAAAAAAAAAAATTAATTTTGTTTCTTTTCCTCTCAGTCTTTCAGACTGGAGCGGCAAAAAATGAATCAAAAGCTCCTTTACCGCGTGTGTGGCGGTCGGCAATGCGTCGCACACATAGACTGTTGCAAAATCCCCAGCTTGTTTGCCAATGCCAACTGCCAATAAAAACTAACGAAGAAGAATATACATCTTCTTCTTCGTCGTTGTCATCAGGGATTGGCGGGCTTTTGTATTTCACCGGCGTCGTAGTGAACTATAGTTAACATGGACACTACACATTTTTTTTTAAAAGGAACACTAAACCTCACCGGCCAGAGAGAGATTCTGCGTCAGACGAGCGTGTTACAGGTTTGTGAATCCGCTGTTGTAACACTTGAGTTAAATGACTGTACTGCTGGCTAGCTAGAGTTACGTTGAAGATTAACGTTAGGTTTTACTTATTAAGGCGAGACACGACAGGTGAAAACAAAGTCAATTTTGAGATTTTGGGCCAGCTTACTCCCTTAACATGTAAGCTTTCATGTCACAATAAAAAAAAGGCAACATTACACATTTAAGGGTGTTATTTCATTATATTTTGTCACCGTGCGCCTTTAGATTTCTACCTGAAATCATCCAAAGTTATTCTAACGCGAGCTCCCGTGCCGTCTCCATTCACAGAAACATGCCATGCCTGGCATCATTATAAAGCTCTGTCTCACACACAGCGCTGTCTAATCCAAATAGGGGCATTTCCTTTGTAGAACTAACCAACCGCGAAAGTTTGCAGCCGAAAACAACATCTGATTGGTCATGGATTCTGATGTATCAAATCTGTCAGCTAAGCACAAAGTAAACCAAACTGAACTCTAAAGATTAGTAATGATGTTTACACCAAATTCCAATTTCACCTATGCAGGCTAACTTAAAAATAGTCAGATAATGGTTGCCTTTTTTATTTGCCAGGGGTTAAAATTAGTCATCCTTAACATGTTTGGTGTTTTGGATTCACTACAGCTGGAGAACAGTTAAATACCAAACAGGTTGTAGGCTCTACTGGGTGAATTTTTTTTTTTTTTTTTACTAACTTATTTTCCCAGATAGTATATAGATTTTTAGGCATTCTATTATCTCAAACAGCCTGAAAAATAGTGCATTTAGCTGATGTAAATGGAAAAAAATCTCCCCGGGGGAGTATACCCCCGGACCCCCCTAGGTTTGGGCTAAGCCCCGAATGTTTACATCGTCTGGCTCCGCCCCTGACTAGGATATGTTTTCCCTCTAAAACCCCTTTAATTTGATTGTGGCAAGCTGAAATATACAGGGAGTGCAGAATTATTAGGCAAATTAGTATTTTGACCACATCATCCTCGTTACGCATGTTGTCTTACTCCAAGCTGTATAGGCTGGAAAGCCTACTACCAATTAAGCATATTAGGTGATGTGCATCTCTGTAATGAGAAGGGGTGTGGTCTAATGACATCAACACCCTATATCAGGTGTGCATAATTATTAGGCAACTTCCTCTCCTTTAGCAAAATGGGTCAAATGAAGGACTTGACAGGCTCAGAAAAGTCAAAAATAGTGAGATATATTGCAGAGGGATGCAGCAGTCTTAACCCTTTAGAACCTAAAGCTAAAAAGGGGCGTTTTCACATATTTTGTTTTTTTGACTGTAGAATTTTAACAGAATGTGCTATCCTCAAGTGCAAGGTGTTATTTTTTTCAGAAGACAACTGGCTTTCAATAAATTACAGTTATTGACCCTCACTGTATATGGTAAGTTTGAAAATAGAATTTAAATAGGCAAAAACTGCAAAAACGGGAATACATTTTACTGCTTTTTATTGAGAAAAAATCAGAAACCCACTGAACGAAAGAATCTAACACTTTAAACTTGAAGAATAAACTATAATACATATATACAAGTCTTTTTGTGACACTGGGTTGCAGAGTTTTCACTCAGGAGCCTTTTTCTTTACCCCACGGCCCCTCTGAGGTGGTGTTATGGAGGGCCCGTTTGCTTTTGTACAAGCCACACTGGGGAAAAAAAAACAAAACAAGCTTGTATTACAAACTCACAATATATGTATAAATGTATTTTCCATTATAAAATAATACATTAAAGCAAAATTGTAAAAAAACTAAATAAACACCTATAAATGCAACCAAATAACAATGACGTAATAATACAAAATAATTACTTACACACATGCCAACACACACATGTACACATCACACACATGTAAACACATACACATGCATGTAAACACATGAACACAGACAAACACATGAATGCCATGCATGCAAACACATTTGAACACACGCAAACACATGAATGTAACGTTAGTGGATGTAAACACATGAACGACACATGCAACGCATACGCGCGTGACACACACACACACACACACACACACACTATGATGCATGAAACAGGGATATTTTGAACTAAAACATTGAATCTATGCCTATTTCACCGACATTTCTCACAGTTTCAGCATAGAAAAGACAAGCTTCACTTACCAATCCATGTCTAGATCAAGGGTAGCAACAAATGCCTCCTCAACATCTGAATATGCAGTCTCTGGGTCTGAAGAGTCCCTCTCAGCCGCTTTCCAAGTGTCAAAGATAAACTCAATAGCCTCCTATCTTGTATACACTGTCTTCACCATGCTTTTGTCCTTTTTTAATTGTGTTTTGGAATCTGAAAATCCTATAAAACTCTGCCGCGCTCCGTATCTCCGTTCTATTCGCCCCTTCCCGCTCCCCCCCGAAAGCCGCGGTGATTTGCCGATGGAAAACATGACATTACCGTAATAAGCCGTATATAGGCGGAAAGCGCAGGCTGTCTACTTTCAGGAGCAATTTAAATTATTATGATAGTGCAAAGGGTTGAAGAGTTACGGTAACTTAAATACAGCTTGGTTGGCTGTGTCGTCGCGGACGATGCCGTCGGGCTCTGAGGGTTAAAATAGCCAAGCTTCTGAAGCGTGATCATCGAACAATCAAGAGTGTCATTCAAAATAGTCAACAGGGTCGAAGAAGCGTGTGGAAAAACCAAGGCAAAAATAACTGCCCATGAACTGAGAAAAGTCAAGCGTGCAGCTGCCAAGATGCCACTTGCCACCAGTTTGGCCATATTTAAGAGCTGCAACATCACTGGAGTGCCCAAAAGCACAAGGTGTGCAATACTCAGAGACATGGCCAAGGTAAGAAAGGCAGAAAGTCGACCACCACTGAACAAGACACACAAGCTGAAACGTCAAGACTGGGCCAAGAAATATCTCAAGACTGATTTTTCTAAGGTTTTATGGACTGATGAAATGAGAGTGAGTCTTGATGGGCCCGATGGATGGGCCCGTGGCTGGATTGGTAAAGGGCAGAGAGCTCCAGTCCGACTCAGACGCCAGCAAGGTGGAGGTGGAGTACTGGTTTGGGCTGGTATCATCAAAGATGAGCTTGTGGGGCCTTTTCGGGTTGAGGATGGAGTCAAGCTCAACTCCCAGTCCTATTGCCAGTTTCTGGAAGACACCTTCTTCAAGCAGTGGTACAGGAAGAAGTCTGCATCCTTCAAGAAAAACATGATTTTCATGCAGGACAATGCTCCATCACACGCGTCCAAGTACTCCACAGCGTGGCTGGCAAGAAAGGGTATAAAAGAAGAAAATCTAATGATATGGCCTCCTTGTTCACCTGATCTGAACCCCATTGAGAACCTGTGGTCCATCATCAAATGTGCGATTTAGGGAAAACAGTACACCTCTCTGAACAGTGTCTGGGAGGCTTTGGTTGCTGCTGCACGCAATGTTGATGGTGAACAGATCAAAACACTGACAGAATCCATGGATGGCAGGCTTTTGAGTGTCCTTGCAAAGAAAGGTGGCTATATTGGTCACTGATTTGTTTTTGTTTGGTTTTTGAATGTCAGAAATGTATATTTGTGAATGTTGAGATGTTATATTGATTTCACTGGTAAAAATAAATAATTGAAATGGGTATAAATTTGTTTTTTGTTAAGTTGCCTAATAATTATGCACAGTAATAGTCACCTGCACACACAGATATCCCCTTAAAATAGCTAAAACTAAAACTTCCAAAAATATTAAGCTTTGAGAGTTTTTTGTGTTCGTTGAGAACTTGGTTGTTGTTCAATAATAAAATTAATCCTCAAAAATACAACTTGCCTAATAATTCTGCACTCCCTGTAAGCCACACAAACATTAAGGGTAGCGAGAGTTAGTCCAGCTAAGAGAGGATCTTGAAAAAACTCCAGTACTGAAATAACTGGGAAGTTAGCTGGGATAAGATGGCATTGCTCACACAATAATGAGAAAAGGCACAATTTAAGAGCATACAGCTTTTAGAGGGAGTATACAGCAGTAAAGGGAGCCCTAGTAATCGATTAACTGTGGGCAGGGCTTGTGCGGGGGGCGGGGCGTCTCCATCATGGAGAGATTAAACTATTTTAAGACTATGAAAATGTATGTTATGAAAATGTTTGTTGACACAAACATGAGATGTCTTTGCAAATATGAACATATGACTATAAAATAAATAACTGCTAGATTATGATGCATGAATTTCTTTGAAAAAGAAACAAAATAACCTTCTTAAATAACCCAGTCAATTATTTCACACATTGTATTTTAGCTGAAACTGTGAATACACCACCCTGCAGAGCTTTGCTAGTGGATTAATAAACTCCAAACACATCCTATATGAGATTAATCAGATATATGCCTATTACAATCTGCCCAAAAGGACTCAAATTCGCACATGAACTTGGCCATGCTAGTATTTTACAGGCTTTAAAGGGAAACTCATTTTTAATGCGCTCTTCCCTTAACAACAACAAACGGGCAACGACTTTGAAACCACAGATAATTTACAACATTATTACAATCATGTTCTCATTGTAATGCTATGTACATGACAGATTGGCGCTGCACATAATTTTATTTTTCATGATCAAAGTGATTCAGGCATTACATGCACGTTTTTGAATCCAAAACAACTTTAAAAGCTAGGTCTACTGTTAAAAGAATGAGAACAAAATAACACTGCTGCATTATTAATATCGTCAATGATTTTGAAAAAGAACTAGCCTATCTAAAAAGAATATGACCATTTCAAATAACCCAGAGTCGATAATGTCGGGCTGTTCGCATTTGAACTGAAGCTGAAGAGAATGAACACCAGCCGATATAACTGCAGCACGTTGCTAAATGGTTATTAAACTCAACCAAACGCCACCCTGTACGAGATTAATCAGATAGATATAGACACCAATCTTACAACTTGCATCTGTGGAAAAGGACGAGGATGCGCACATGAACTTGACCGCACTCTGACTCTCGTTGTAAATTTCCTTTAACTGCGCACGCTGATACATGGGGAACTAAAGCACAGAGAATACAACATTTCTATTACAATCATGCTCTCTTTGTATGAGAACTCTGTATATGACAGATTGGCGCTGCACATCTTGCACTGTATTTCATGATCATTCACAGTGCTTCCAGGCATCACTGCACGCTACAGTTTCACTTTATTTCAATGTTTGGAAAGTGTGCTGTCTAACGCTAACCAGTCAGACCTCAGGTACCGCCCAAAATGGTGCAGTAACCAATCCGGAAAAAAAATACAAATATATGTTTTAAGTCAGGGCGATCATCGTTTTCATGATCGATCAACGCTGTCACGTTCGAGTACTTGAGCACTCGACCACTGATGCCCATCCCTATGAACTCCTTTGGCCAAAGATAAATCTTACAGGAACTCTTTTATTCCTACTGCAATTTCTATTTTAAATACCAAATAGTTGTATTATTATATTGTATTGTAGTTTTGTTCATTTATTATGTATTTGGTAGGTACTTTATACTGAATGAGACATGTCATTTGATGCCTTACAATGTAATCCAGATGCCATGGAGTCACAAAAGAGCCATAGGTGAATCCTTGTACTTAATGAGGGTTCGAGGAGACAAGACTAGGCCAGACCGAACCCGATACTGGTAAGTACCATCAACCCACGTACCCACCTTACACAGAGGGGAACATGCTCGACGGGCACTTTGAATTGAATGAGCAGAGACATGGATCCACAGAAAGAAATGGTCTGTTCAGTGCCCCGAAAGAGTTCGCTGGCAAGGAGCAACTGAATATATTGACCGCAGGGAAGTAGTTGAGTGCCCAACACTGTCTAGGGAGGTACCTTAATCTATAATGTCCCAATATCACCTATAAGAAGGAGAGGCCGCCACACTCCGGCAGCATTTCTCAGCAGAGATGAAAAAACAACGAAGACTGCTAGGCCCCAAAACACAGAAGTGGCAAGGCTATAGCAACACAAGGCTATAGCCTTGCCACTATAGCCTTGTCTCCTAGGGCCTTCAGGAGGGAATCGACACACAACTTACTGTGGTGTTAAACATTTCCTCCCAAGGGGTGTGCACTCAATGGGTTAATTAACATTAACATGGTAAGCTTGAAAAACTGCCACAGTGTGCAAGAGCATGCCAGATTTTAAGGTGTGTACACTCACCCAAAGGATTATTAGGAACACCTGTTCAATTTCTCATTAATGCAATTATCTTATCAACCAATCACATAGCAGTTGCTTCAATGCATTTAAGGTTTGTGGTCCTGGTCAAGACAATCTGCTGAACTCCAAACTGAATGTCAGAATTTGAAAGAAAGGTTTATTAAGCAATTTTGAGCCTGGCATGGTTGTTGGTGCCAGACGGGCTGGTCTGAGTATTTCACAATCTGCTCAGTTACTGGGATTTCAAGCACAACCATTTCCAGGGTTTACAAAGAATGGTGTGAAAAGGGAAAAACATCTAGTATGCGGCAGTCCTGTGGGTGAAAATGCCTTGTTGATGCTAGAGGTTAGAGGAGAATGGGCCGACTGATTCAAGCTGATAGAAGAGCAACTTTGACTGAAATAACCACTTGTTACAACCAAGGTATGCAGCAAAGCATTTGTGAAGCCACAACACGCAAAACCTTGAGGCGGATCGGCTACAATAGCAGAAGACCCCACCGAGTGCCACTCATTTCCACTACAAATAGGAAAAAGATGCTACAATTTGCACAAGCTCACCAAAATTGGACAGTTGAAGACCGGAAAAATGTTGTCTGGTCTGATGAGTCTTGATTTCTGTTGAGACATTCAGATGGTAGAGTCAAAATTTGAACATGGATCCATCATGCCTTGTTACCACTGTGCAGGCTGCTGGTGGTGGTGTAATGGTGTGGGGGATGTTTTCTTGGCAAACTTTAGGCCCCTTGGTGCCAAATGACCTATCTGTAAGCCCCTTCCCTCGAACGCAGATGTATTGTAACACTCACTCCAAGTATCCTGAGAGGACTTTTTTTTTTTTTGGTTGTCATACTTGGTAGTTACGATTCAAGTTAGTGATAGGTAACTAACTATTCTTATGTCATGTAACGGTGTTAGATCAAAAGTTAGATCAAAAACACATAAATGATGGTCTACATTCAGTGCATCTCTCCATATTAAGATGGTTACATGTAAATTAATTTAACCTAACCCTGTGGTACATGAACAGTGTTGATCCTGGATGTTAGCTATCATCTGTGATCGTAATGAGGCTTCTCCTTGTATTCTTCTTTAGTTTTTTGATATTTCTGTGAGTTTAAATATGTTTAAGGTCTACATTATCTGTCTTACTATAGTTGAGGAACTCGTATTTTGATGGGTATTATAGTATACGGGTAGTGAAAGAGAGAGCTTGCACGCAGTTTATCAGAGTTGTTTTGCAGATACAGATTTACCAGTAATAAACTGCATATGATAAGATTTGCATATTTAATGAGCTTAAGGTCCCCTGTCAGTTCACATGACAGAGAGGAGAGATTGAGGGAGAAGCGGCAACCAGAATGATTCTCTCTATCACAAGGCTCATAAATGTCTATATCAAACAAACAATGATTTATTTCTCATCGACCCACGATTGATTGCACTATTATTTTTATATTACACATAGCCCGCAAGATCGGACGATATAAGCGCAAACCACGTACACACACATATACGTACGCCCTTCAAATGTCAACGAGAGAGAGAGAGAATAGCAGAACGAGAACGGAATATAATGAGATTAATCGGGCTGCCGGACTTTGCGAGCGATGGCCCATACGTGTCTGAGTCCAGCATACACATAAGCAAATCGATCTATAACAATGCATTACTATTACATATAAAAACATGTTTTACTCACATAAGTGAGTTGCACCATTCCTGTAGGATCCAAATCCAACATCGACTGGAGATTTGTTTACAAACGATTCCATAGGGAAATGAAGTGAGCATGTCTTCCCCACGTGAGCTGGAACTTCATTAAAAATAAAGTTCAACCACACATTTTCTAATATTAGGATCCAAAGGAAGCTTATGCAGCGACTGTGTTCTTCCACAACCAGGGATAGTGCAATATCTTAATCTTCCTCTGCATGTTTATTGTTGTGGACCAGCTGGCACAAGCCCTCCATGAGTCGGGGGGCGAGGCTACTGGATTAGAAGCGCTGTAGAGGCGGTGATAGATAGATAGATAGATAGATAGATAGATAGATAGATAGATAGATAGATAGATAGATAGATAGATAGATAGATAGATAGATAGATAGATAGATAGATAGATAGATAGATAGATAGATAGATAGATTTATTGTCCCTTAATGGGGAATTTGTTTTCACAAACTGTCATACAGTACACACAAACTGGCAAAAAATATGTACAAATGTTTTGTTGCGCAATGATGTAAGTAGGATGCACAGGACCGTTTGCTGAGCCTGGTGTCTATAAAAGCTTTTCTATGACTAACAAGGAAGTTTTCAGCTCTGAAAATTAGAGGATATTCTTATATTACCAAATTCTCAAGGGAAAGTTGATTTCTCAATTCATCACCCCTTTAAATGCCACAGCCTACCTGAGCATTGTTTCTGACCATGTCCATCCCTTTATGACCACCATGTACCCATCCTCTGATGGCTACTTCCAGCAGGATCATGCACCATGTCACAAAGCTCAAATCATGGCCCCACTTTATATTAGGTGGCCTTAAGTACTATGTACTTACATCAAAAAATAAGTACAATGTACTTACTGTGTTCAAACTGTATTGCTAAACACCTTTGCTGATATTCAGGTGGGATACGGGTAGAGTTAGGGACAGGTGTGGTGGTATGGGTCAGTTTAAGGGTAGGGTTAGGTGTAAGGGAAGTGTCAACAAATGTAGCTACAGAAATGAATTACAGACGTAATTACATGCAGGTATTTTTAAAATGTAAGTACAATGTAAAAACATGTATGTACACAATAAGTGCATTGTATCAAATTATTAATTACAATGTTAGTACATAGTAGTTAAGGCCACCTAATATAAAGTGGGTCCCAAATCATTTCAAATTGGTTTCTTGAACATGACAATGAGATCACTGTACTAAAATGGCCCCCACAGTCACCAGATCTCAACCCAATAGAGCATCTTTGCACCTACATAACAGCTTATTTTTATCAGTTCTTTTGTCTCTGGGTTGTAATATTTTACACAGATTTCTGCTCATTCTCACTATATATTTTCGTCTGCACAAAAGCTGTGATCTACGAGGATAATTCAAATGACTCTATTTGAAATTGTCAGTCCTTCAACCAATAAGACCACAAGAGGTGTGATCAACAGGAATCCATCCATCCTTCTCTATCTGTCATTGTGTTAAACCCGCCAATAGTGCGCTAGGTGGATAAGCCAGCCTGTGATTGGTTCCCTCAAAAGTGTAACAGAAGCAGGATAAATGAACGTACAGGTTTCCAGACTGAGCTGCAGGGCGAAATCAAACACTGGCAGGTCAGGCAGGGTTTACCCAGTCTTGCTGTGGGTTTTAGCTACTATAATAAATATATGCTAGAACTTTTGGCATGTGCAATGAAAAGGCAGTTTTAGTGTCTAGCTCCTCGAAGCTAGAGTAAAACACCTGCATTGAAGACAATTAGAAAAAATAAAATAAAGACTTGTGTCCATGGTCTCCAGGAATAGATCCGGGGCATGACTTCTAAACTTTTTTCTGTGTACTGAACTGCTGACCACACACACAGCAAAAGAGAACTGCTCCACTATATAAAAGTAAATTCCTTTAAAAACTGTGCTATTACAAGGATGCTTTGCTATCAAATTGCTAGTCGTCACTCCAGTGTGTGTTTTGTCAAACCATATTCAATTCATTATATTGATTACAGTACTTAGGGGAGTGCCAGTTAGTGGCAGAATACCTAAATGAAATAATTCATATTCAAAGCAACAGCCTCTCCCTCAGCTCACCCCTTCAGTGAGAAGTCATTTTCTTCAGAGTCCATTTTAGCATCTGCCAGTGATAAAAAAAATATATACACATATACAATTTCTGTGAGGCCGATCTAAAATTGGATTTTCAAATCTAATCAGGTCTTTCAGGCATCTGTCATTCACTGTTTCAGCCAAATTCATCTCAACTTTCCTCTGTTTCAGTGTGAACAACAATAAACATTCAGTGCTATTTAGCGTTATTTCTATATTGTTATAACTTATTCATGTTTTGAAGTAGCTTTTAGTTTTATATTTTTATTAAGTTAATTGTAGTTTAGTTTTAAATGTATGTGCTTTTGTCACTTTTATTAATTCGTTTTTTAATATGTATACAGCTCTATTTAAGTTTTAGTTGTAGTAATTTTAGTACTTTAACTTATTTATTTCAGTTAGTAAGGCAATATTTATTTTCATGAAAGGACCGCTATGAAGTATTTTTGCAGTAAAATATCCAAAAACCATCAGGCCAGTGCTATATATTTTTTTCAGTTGAGTTCTTAAAATATCCCAAATGTTTCCAACTATTTGTAAATTTTGAGAAAATTGCTATTTTAACCAAACAACCAGAACATCTGAGCATACGTCATATCTTTGCGTTAATTGCATCATATCTGCGTTACCCTCGGTTTCCGGTTTTATTCTGCAGAAGCGCTTTACTCTAAGCAGTGTGAACAAGTGTCACAGCAGCCGCCGAGCGAACACACAGAGTAACGCCATAACATCATTTTAAATCTGATATGATAAACAGAGCTGCATTACCTCATAATCATGACCGGAAAAGCGGAAATGGAGCTGGCGACTGTGTCCTGTTATAATAAAAGTCCCATTGCTCGCAAGCTGTGTGTTCGGCAACAAACGCTACAGCGGCCTTGCTCAGCTCCACAACACTCGGTCCTGCTCTGCCTTATACTACAGTAACGTTAAAGCAGCACTAGGTAACTTTTCAACCTTCATAATATATTTTTTAAGACTCTTGTGATGATACATCGACTTACAATAGTTTGAATGACACGTCTGCCATAGCCTGATGGGGTCTGTATCGTTTTTAATCGTACTTTTAAACTTCGGGTTTCGGGTAGTAACCCGAGAAAAAGAAAGAACTACAAAATTCGACTGCTTTACGGCATATACGTCACTTCCACCAACACACACACTTCCTTACATTCGGACGTGCGAGCCCAACTTTGTTCGTCGGATAATATAGTCATGTCCGAAGCAGCAGAGACAAATAAGAAAGAAAAGGTTTTGTTGGAGGAAAGCAATAAGAGGAAATGAAAAAATGATGGGATTAGAGGCAGGACGAGGATCAAAATGTGACCAGGGTTTGCTCGTCGGCGTGAGCTGAAGGAGGCGTGCCCGACCGATGATGTCCTGCTTGTTACGGTGAGCTACCACTCAAACACTGAACTGAAGTATCATATAGATTCTGTAAAACGCTAACCAATAGACTACTATAATGACGCTGGCTTGTAAACGTGAGCATCGTGATTATTTGCCGTTTGAAAAAAACAAAACCCATTAAATTTTATTCATATGACATGCTGAAACATATGCCACTGACTGTAACGTTACCTGGGATGAAGACATTTCACACGCGACGCCAGAAGAACTCCTCTTGCGACCCACGGAACGCTTTTATGAAGTTATTTGGCCCGCACCGCACCACTGTATATATTTTTACAACACGCCGCGCACCCGCGACCATTAAATAGACATACGGGGTCCGCGGGTTATGAGACGAACCGCGCATCACTAGTTCAGGGCTATCAGGGTTGTCATGTCAACAAATGCACGCGCGATGGCATCCCCTGTTGTAGGATGACTGAGCTTACGACAGTAGTTGAGGACATTATTTTTTCCAAACTGTAGGGGGACCCCGAGAGCAAAAGTAGCCAAGTGGGGCTTTAATAATCACATCCATGATCATGATTTCTGCCCGAGTCCTAGTAGCCCTTATTATTTTCCACCACCTGTGAGGTGAAAGCCACATGTCCCAAGATTCTGAGTTCAAATGTGGCGTCATTAAACTACGCCTTTGTTTTGAATGACGGAAGCAGACGGAAAAGTTACATAGTGTATCTTTAACATTTTTATGGTTTTCATCTAATATATTTCATGTTTCATATCTTATATATTTCATCTATATAAGATATTCATATTCATTCATTCATATATATATATATATATATATATATATATATATATATATATATATATATATATATATATATATATATATATACATATATATATTATTTTAGTTATTTCAATTAACAAAAAACTATTTTAATAGTTTTAGTTAACAATAACAAAACACTAATAAACTTTATTATACTTCCAAGTTTTGTGTTTTTGCACAACTAATTTTTATTTGCATACAGAATTGAAGGGGAAAAAATCACATTATAAATGTCATTTCATCCATTTGTTTTCTCATTAAGTTTATCTTTTTTTTTTTTTTTTTTTTTTTGGATATTACACATTCTCTAAAAGCCATTTTCATCCAAAAATGAAATGTACTTTTTTCAATTCATTTGACTTGAGAGCTGCAGCATACATAGGTGACAAAAATTCTCTGAGTATTCCACAGGAAAAAAAGAACAGCATACGGGTTTTGGAACAACACGAGTGTGAGTATAGCCTCTTCTTTTATAAACATGGTTGTTCACATGATTCACATGATTTTTCTATTGTTGGACACTGTTCGCTCCCAGGCCTTTTCCCCTCATTAATCTAAATTAACATCATGCTGGAACGGATTCATTAGCATCTACCTCCGTGCACCTGCGATTCGAGTACGTCTCCATCTCCTCGCAGGGCCGACTGGCCGTAGCTGCGTGAGGGGACTGGAACAGAGCAGAGCGTAATCATGCATGTGTCACCTCCATCTCTCATCTCACAGTCCCCAAGAATGTTTTTTTTCCCCCTCCTGCTCTCTCTTTCTCTCTGACAGTTGCTAGAGGCGTCCTTGCTGTGATTGATGGGCCGATATCCTTTGTCATTATCAGATAACAGCACAGATATCTTGTGAAGAGTACAGTGATGGTTTGATGGGAGCTATCTACACTCGCAGGCGTCTGTGAGCTTTTCCACCGACACACTGACAGCGTTTTACATTCTTCATTTTAGTTCGTTAGAATGGCGCGTTTTGTCGACGCCTGCCTGTTCGCTTGTTCACAGGGCGTCTCTGTGATCAATATCTTATCATCACTCTATTAAAAAGTGGGTCAGTGGGTAGAACGTTTGAAATGCAGCTAAGAAACACATAAGAGCCATTAGCCAGTCATAGACTTCACATGCTGGACTCATAAATTAACAGTCAAATGATGCAGCTTTTTTAAAATATCATGACTCGCTTCTTAATTCAAGCAAATATCTGTGCCGCTTACAAGCTGCTCTGAAATTCTGTCTGGCGGCTCTGGGGAACTGACCTGTTCGGATGTGCATCAGGGAGAAAAGGGAATTTCACCTCTGTGGTTTCATTTCCTTCCATTAATCTCAGTATCTCTATCATCTGTGAAGCGACTTTTCCAGCAGACAGCAACGGTGGTGCAGTGTTTTGAATATTTACTGTCCTAAACTATACTAGTCTTTGATCACTTTAGGGGTGGAACGGTACTCACACCTTGGTTTTGAAGTCGCAGTTCGGTACGGGTTCAGTACAGCAGGGGAGAGAATACTAAATATAAGATTGCTTTTTATTTATTTTTATTAAAGAGCTTCTTAAACAATTTCTGAACAAATTGTGTCTGTCCTTAAGTGAATTCAATTACCATTTCTTAAAGATAATGCTGTAAACTATACGGAGCCCTTAGTTGCACATTACTATATTAAAGGTTAACAACAGAGCCCAAACTATTAGCCTAAATTCAGTTGCTATTTATTTTGAGATGTAACAATTAATTCTAATTCTAATTCATTACATTTATATAGCGCTTTTCTAGGCACTCAAAGCGCTTTACATAGAAGGGGGAATCTCCTCAACCACCACCAATGTGCAGCATCCACCTGGATGATGCGACGGCAGCCATATTGCGCCAGAACGCTCACCACACACCAGCTGATTGTTGGAGAGGAGACCGAGTGATGCAGCCGATCAGGATAGGGGGAAGATTAGGAGGCCATGATGGACAGAGGCCAGTGGGCAAATTTGGCCAGGATGCCGGGGTTACACCCCTACTCTTTATCGAAGAACATCCTGGGATTTTTAACGTCCACAGAGAGTCAGGACCTCGGTTTAACGTCTCATCCGAAGGACAGTGCTCTT